>NW_027252428.1:652500-807500 GCF_044704955.1 Pristiophorus japonicus
TACTTGTTCAATTGGTCCGCCATTTCTTTGTTCCCGTTATGACTTCCCCTGATTCTGACTGCAGGAGACCTACGTTTGTCTTTACTAACCTTTTTCTCTTTACATATCTATAGAAACTTTGTCAAACCCTTTGTCCTCCTCTGCTGAGTTCTAAATTTCTCCCAATCCCCGGGTTCGCTGCTATTTCTGGCCAATTTGTATGCCACTTCCTTGGCTTTAATGCTATCCCTGATTTCCCTTGATAGCCACGGTTGAGCCACCTTCCCTTTTTTATTTTTATGCCAGACAGGAATGTACAATTGTTGTAGTTCATCCATGCGGTCTCTAAATGTCTGCCATTGCCCATCCACAGTCAACCCCTTCAGTATCATTCGCCAATCTATCCTAGCCAATTCACGCCTCATACCTTCAAAGTTACCCTTCTTTAAGTTCTGGACCATGGTCTCTGAATTAACTGTTTCATTCTCCATCCTAATGCAGAATTCCACCATATTATGGTCACTCTTCCCCAAGGGGCCTCGCACAACGAGATTGCTAATTAATCCTCTCTCATTACACAACACCCAGTCTAAGATGGCCTCCCCCCTAGTTGGTTCCTCGACATATTGGTCTAAAAAACCATCCCTTATGCACTCCAGGAAATCCTCCTCTACCGTATTGCTTCCAGTTTGGTTAACCCAATCTATGTGCATATTAAAGTCACCCATTATAACTGCTGCACCTTTATTGCACGCACACCTAATTTCCTGTTTGATGCCCTCCCCAACATCTATCTGTATGAGAGTGTGAGAGAGAGAGTGTGAGAGAGTGTCAGAGAGAGAGTGTGAGAGAGAGAGAGAGAGTGTGTGAGAGAGAGAGTGTGAGAGAGTGAGAGTGTGTGAGAGAGAGTGTGAGAGTGTGAGAGAGAGAGCATGTGTGAGAGAGATAGAGTGAGAGTGTGTGAGAGAGAGAGTGTGAGAGAGAGAGTGTGAGAGAGAGAGAGAGTGTGTGAGAGAGAGTGTGAGAGAGATAGAGTGAGAGAGAGAGTGAGAGAGTGTGTGAGAGAGAGAGTGCGTGAGAGAGAGAGAGTGAGAGTGTGTGAGAGAGAGAGAGAGAGAGTGTGAGACAGAGAGAGTGAGAGTGTCTGATAGAGAGAGGGTGTGAGAGTGTGTGAGAGAGAGAGTGTGTGAGAGAGTGCGTGAGAGAGAGAGAGTGTGTGTGAGAGAGAGAGAGTGAGAGTGTGTGAGAGAGAGTGTGAGAGAGATAGAGTGAGAGAGTGAGAGAGTGTGTGAGAGAGAGAGTGCGTGAGAGAGAGAGAGTGAGATTGTGCGAGAGAGAGAGAGAGTGTGTGAGTGAGGGAGAGAGAGAGTAAGTGTATGAGAGAGTTTGAGAGAGAGAGCGTGCTAAAATAACAAGAGCTCCCTCTCCACATCTCCCTCAGTCCCAACTCACTATCTCCGTCTCACACACCTCCCTCTCAGTCCCAATTCCACATCTACTCAACGACGGAGCCTCCACAGCCCTCTGAGGCAGAGAATTCCAGTCATTCACCTCCCTCTGAGTGAAGGAATTCCTCCTCATCTCAGTCCTAAATGGGTGTCCCCCGATCCTGAGACTGTGACCCCTGGTTCTAGACTCCCCAGCCCGGGGATGAGGGGGTTGACTTATGAGGAAAGGTTGAGGAGGTTGGGCCTCTACTCATTGGAATTCAGAAGAATGAGAGGTGATCTTATCGAAACGTATCAGATTATGAGGAGGCTCGACAAGGTGGATGCAGAGAGAATGTTCCCACTGTTGGGGGAGACTAGAACTAGGGGGCATGGTCTTAGAATAAGGGGCCGCCCATTTAAAACTGAGATGAGGAGGAATTTCTTCTCTCAGAGGGTTGTAAATCTGTGGAATTCACTGCCTCAGAGAGCTGTGGGAGCCGGGACATTGAATATATTTAAGACAGAGATAGACAGTTCCTTAACTGATAAGGGGATAAGGGGACGGGCAGGGAAGTGGAGCTGTGTCCATGATCGGATCAGCCATGATGGTATTAAATGGCGGAGCAGGCTCGAGGGGCCGAATGGCCGACTCCTGCTCCTATTTCTGATGTCCTTATCTACCCTGTCAATCTCTGTAAGACATGCAACCCGCTAACTCAATATCTTCCTGTCAGTGGGACAGTCACTCAACAACCACACCATTTAACTATATAACGCCTGAAACATTGTGAAACGTCCCAAGGTGCTACATAGGAATATTATGAGATAAAAAATTTGACACCGAGACGCTTAATTAGAAATTAGCGCAGGTGACCAAAAGCTTGGTCAAACAGGTCGGTTTTAAGGGAGGTGTTTGAGGAAACATAGAAACATAGAAAATAGGTGCAGAAGTAGGCCATTCGGCCCTTCGAGCCTGCACCACCATTCAATAAGATCATGGCTGATCATTCACCTCAGTACCCCTTTCCTGCTTTCTCTCCATACCCCTTGATCCCTTTAGCCGTAAGGGCCATATCTAACTCCCTCTTGAATATATCCAATGAACTGGCCTCAACAACTCTCTGCGGCAGGGAATTCCACAGGTTCACAACTCTCTGAGTGAAGAAGTTTCTCCTCATTTCAGTCCTAAATGCCCTACCCCTTATCCTTAGACTGTGACCCCTGGTTCTGGACTTCCCCAACATCGGGAACATTCTTCCCGCATCTAACCTGTCCAGTCCCGTCAGAATTTGATATGTTTCTATGAGATCCCCTCTCATCCTTCTAAACTCCAGTGAATAAAGGCCCAGTTGATCCAGTCTCTCCTCATATGTCAGTCCAGCAATCCCGGGAATCAGTCTGGTGAACCTTCGCTGCACTCCCTCAATAGCAAGAACGTCCTTCCTCAGATTAGGAGACCAAAACTGAAAACAATATTCCAGGTGAGGCCTCACTAAGGCCTTGTACAACTGCAGTAAGACCTCCCTGCTCCTATACTCAAATCCCCTAGCTATGTAGGCCAACAAACCATTTGCCTTCTTCACCGCCTGCTGTACCTGTATGCCAACTTTAAATGACTGATGAACCATGACACCCAGGTCTCGTTGCATCTCCCCTTTTCCTAATCTGCCGCCATTTAGATAATATTCTGCCTTTGTGTTTTTGCCCCCAAAGTGGATAACCTCACATTTATCCACATTATACTGCATCTGCCATGCATTTGCCCACTCACCTAACCTGTCCAAGTCACCCTGCAGCCTTTTAGCGTCCTCCTCACAGCTCACACTGCCACCCAGCTTAGTGTCATCTGCAAACTTGGAGATATTACACTTAATTCCCTCATCCAAATCATTAATATATATTGTAAATAGCTGGGGTCCCAGCACTGAGCCCTGGGGCACCCCACTAGTCACTGCCTGCCATTCTGAAAAGGACCCATTTATCCCGACTCTCTGCTTCCTGTCTGCCAACCAGTTCTCTATCCACATCAGTACATTACCCCCAATACCATGTGCTTTGATTTTGCACACCAATCTCTTGTGTGGGACCTTGTCAAAAGCCTATTGAAAGTCCAAATACACCACATCCACTGGTTCTCCCTTGTCCACTCTACCAGTTACATCGTCAAAAAATTCCAGAAGATTCGTCAAGCAGGATTTCCATTTCATAAACCCATGCTGACTTGGACCGATCCCGTCACTGATTTCCAAATGTGCTGCTATTTCATCTTTAATAATTGATTCCAACATTTTCCCCACTACTGATGTCAGACTAACCGGTCTATAATTACCCGTTTTCTCTCTCCCTCCTTTCTTAAAAAGTGGTGTTACATTAGCTACCCTCCAGTCCATAGGAACTGATCCAGAGTCGATAGACTGTTGGAAAATGATCACCAATGCATCCACTATTTCTAGGGCTACTTCCTTAAGTACTCTGGGATGCAGACTATCAGGCCCCGGGGATTTATCGGCCTTCAATCCCATCAATTTCCCTAACACAATTTCCCACCTAATAAGGATTTCCTTCAGTTCCTCCTTCTCACGAGACGCTTGGTCCACGAGTATTTCCGGATGGTTATTTGTATCTTCCTTCGTGACGACAGAACCAAAGTATTTGTTCAATTAGTCTGCCATTTCTTTGTTCCCCATTATAAATTTACCTGAATCCGACTGCAAGGGACCTGTTTTCACAAATCTTGTTCTCTTCACATATCTACAGAAGCTTTGGCAAGAAAGAGAGGTGGGGAGGTTTAGGGAGGGAGTTCCAGAGCTTGGGGCCCAGGTAGCAGAAGGCACAGCCACTGATGGTGGAGCGATTATAATCAGGGATGCTCCAGAGGGAAGAATTAGAGGAGTGCAGACATCTCGGGGAGTTGTGGGGCTGGAGAAGGTGACAGAGATAGGGAGAGGTGTCGGGGCTGGAGGAGGTTACAGAGATAGGGAGGGGTGTAGAGGCTGGAGGAGGTTACAGAGATAGGGAGAGGTGTCGGGGCTGGAGCAGGTTACAGACATAGGGAGTGGTGTGGGGGCTGGAGGAAGTTACAGAGATAGGGAGGGGTGTAGGGACTGGAGGGGGCTACAGAGATAGGGAGGGTTGTAAGGGCTGGAGGAGGTTGCAGAGATAGGGAAGGGTTGTAAGGGCTGGAGGAGGTTGCAGAGATAGGGAGGGGTGTAGGGGCTGGAGGAGGTTATAGAGATAGGGAGGGGTGTAGGGGCTGGAGGAGGTTACAGAGATAGGGAGGGGTTTAGGGGCTGGAGGAGGTTACAGAGTTCGGGAGTGGTGTAGGGGCTGGAGGAGGTTACAGAGATAGGGAGTGGTGTAGGGGCTGGAGGGGTTTACAGAGATAGGGAGGGGCGAGGGGCTGGAGGGGGTTACAGAGATAGGAAGGGTTGTAAGGGCTGGAGGAGGTTGGAGAGATAGGGAGGGGTGTAGGGGCTGGAGGAGGTTATAGAGATAGGGAGGGGTGTAGGGGCTGGAGGAGGTTATAGAGATAGGGAGGGGTGTAGGGGCTGGAGGAGGTTACAGAGATAGGGGGGGTGCAAGGGCTGGAGGAGGTTATAGAGATAGGGAGGGGTGTATGGGCTGGAGGAGATTATAGAGATAGGGAGGGGTGTAGGGGCTGGAGGAGGTTACACAGATAGGGAGGGGTGTAGGGGCTGGAGGAGGTTACAGAGATAGGGAGGGGTGTAGGGGCTGGAGGAGGTTACAGAGATAGGGAGGGGTGTAGGGTCTGGAGGAGGTTACAGAGATAGGGAGGGGTGTAGGGGCTGGAGGATGTTACAGAGATAGGGAGGGGTGTAGGGGCTGGAGGGGGTTACAGAGATAGGGAGGGGTGTAGGGGCTGGAGGAGGTTACAGAGATAGGGAGGGGTGTAGGGGCTGGAGGGGGTTACAGAGATAGGGAGGGGCGAGGTCTCCATTGATCCTGGTTAACCCTTGCCCCTGGACCAAGACCTCGCTCTGTCAGGCCCGTGTGGTGGCTGGTGTACAACGGCCACCCCACGTTAAATAAATCCACACACAGGCATCTTCCACCCTTCAGGATGTAGTTCGGGATCCGGAATATTGGCTCCTTCACTGAAACACCTGAGAACTCATCCCTCTTTGGCGTGGAAGCAAGTCATCCTCGATACGAGGGGCCGCCGAAGATCATTCTATGATTCAAAGAAATTCTGTGACTAATTTCTCCCCGTCCTCCGTCTCTCCGTGTCCCACATTCCAGCAGGGACCACGCTCCCAAAGTATTTCATTGGCTGGAAAGGTGCTTTGTAAACACAGGTCTTTCTTTCTTCCTTCCTAACTTCTCCCTTTCTAACATTCTCCCTTTCCCATCTTCTATCATCGAAACATAGAAACATAGAAAATAGGTGCAGGAGTAGGCCATTCGGCCCTTCGAGCCTGCACCACCATTCAATGAGTTCATGGCTGAACATGCAACTTCAGTACCCCATTCCTGCTTTCTCGCCATACCCCTTGATCCCCCGAGTAGTAAGGACTTCATCTAACTCCTTTTTGAATATATTTAGTGAATTGGCCTCAACAACTTTCTGTGGTACAGAATTCCACAGGTTCACCACTCTCTGGGTGAAGAAATTCCTCCTCATCTCGGTCCTAAATGGCTTCCCCCTTATCCTTAGACTGTGTCCCCTGGTTCTGGACTTCCCCAACATTGGGAACATTCTTCCTGCATCTAACCTGTCTAACCCCGTCAGAATTTTAAACATTTCTATGAGGTCCCCTCTCATTCTTCTGAACTCCAGTGAATACAAGCCCAGTTGATCCAGTCTTTCTTGATAGGTCAGTCCCGCCATCCCGGGAATCAGTCTGGTGAACCTTTGCTGCACTCCCTCAATAGCAAGAATGTCCTTCCTCAGGTTAGGAGACCAAAACTGTACACAATACTCCAGGTGTGGCCTCACCAAGGCCCTGTACAATTGTAGCAACACCTCCCTGCCCTTGTACTCAAATCCCCTCGCTGTGAAGGCCAACATGCCATTTGCTTTCTTAACCGCCTGCTGTACCTGCATGCCAACCTTCAATGACTGATGTACCATGACACCCAGGTCTCTTTGCACCTGCCCTTTTCCTAATCTGTCACCATTCAGATAATAGTCTGTCTCTCTGTTTTTACCACCAAAGTGGATAACCTCACATTTATCCACATTATACTTCATCTGCCATGCATTTGCCCACTCACCTAACCTATCCAAGTCGCTCTGCAGCCTCATAGAATCCTCCTTGCAGCTCACACTGCCACCCAACTTAGTGTCATCCGCAAATTTGGAGATACTACATTTAATCCCCTCGTCTAAATCATTAATGTACAGTGTAAACAGCTGGGGCCCCAGCACAGAACCTTGCGGTACCCCACTAGTCACTGCCTGCCATTCTGAAAAGTCCCCATTTACTCCTACTCTTTGCTTCCTGTCTGACAACCAGTTCTCAATCCATGTCAGCACACTACCCCCAATCCCATGTGCTTTAACTTTGCACATTAATCTCTTGTGTGGGACCTTGTCGAAAGCCTTCTGAAAGTCCAAATATACCACATCAACTGGTTCTCCCTTGTCCACTCTACTGGAAACATCCTCAAAAAATTCCAGAAGATTTGTCAAGCATGATTTCCCTTTCACAAATCCATGCTGACTTGGACCTATCATGTCACCTCTTTCCAAATGCGCTGCTATGAAATCCTTAATAATTGATTCCATCATTTTACCCACTACCGATGTCAGGCTGACCGGTCTATAATTCCCTGTTTTCTCTCTCCCTCCTTTTTTAAAAAGTGGGGTTACATTGGCTACCCTCCACTCCATAGGAACTGATCCAGAGTCAATGGAATGTTGGAAAATGACTGTCAATGCATCCACTATTTCCAAGGCCACCTCCTTAAGTACTCTGGGATGCAGTCCATCAGGCCCTGGGGATTTATCGGCCTTCAATCCCATCAATTTCCCCAACACAATTTCCCGACTAATAAGGATTTCCCTCAGTTTCTCCTCCTTACTAGACCCTCCGACCCCTTTTATATCCGGAAGGTTGTTTGTGTCCTCCTCCTGGTTGACCCTTGCCACTGGACCAAGACATAGCTCTGTCAGGCCCGTGTGGTGGCTGGTGTACAACGGCCACCCCACGTTAAATAAATCCACACACAGGCATCTTCCACCCTTCAGGATGTAGTTCGGGATCCGGAATATTGGCTCCTTCACTGAAACACCTGAGAACTCATCCCTCTTTGGCGTGGAAGCAAGTCATCCTCGATACGAGGGGCCGCCGAAGATCATTCTATGATTCAAAGAAATTCTGTGACTTATTTCTCCCCGTCCTCCGTCTCTCCGTGTCCCACATTCCAGCAGGGACCACGCTCCCAAAGTATTTCATTGGCTGTAAAGGTGCTTTGTAAACGCAGGTCTTTCTTTCTTCCTTCCTAACTTCTCCCTTTCTAACTTCTCCCTTTCCCATCTTCTATCGTCCTGCCCCTGCATTTCTTTCCCCCCTTTCCCCTCCTCTCCCACCCACTGACTTTCCACAATCCAGTTCCCGCTTTAACGGGTGAATTAAGGTTGCACAACTATAATGTGCGCGGATGGGCGGCTCCGCTTTAAGGGCGATCCCCGAGAGCGGCCGCTGCGGTCCAAAAGCGCGATGACGCAACGACGCTGGAGCGGCGACGGAAGGGGAGCCGGAGCCTCCCCTGTGATTGGTTGGCGGGAGCTGTCCATCACGCAGCCGAGTGGGCGGGTTCCCTCACAGGCGGGCGGCGGTGGCCATTGGCTGAGGCGGCTGCCCATCAAGCTGAGGGCCGGCTGCCATTGGCTGAGGCGGTGGATGGAGAGTAAAGCGCCCCCTGTAGGGCCAGGGAGGGTATTACAGGGTCAAATACAACAACAACAACAACAGATATTTATATAGCACCTTTACCGTACACCCCCAGGGCAGGTCCAGCACGGGTTCGATACAAGAAGGAAAGATGTGCATTTATAGAGCGCCTTTCTCGACCACCGGACGTCCCAAAGCGCTTTACGGCCAATGACGTACTTTTGGAGTGTGGTCACTGTTGCATTGTGGGAAACGCGACAGACAATTTGCGCACAGCAAGATCCCACACACAACATCATCATCAGAGGCAGTCCCTCGGAATCGAGGAAGACTTGCCTCCACTCTAACAGTGAGTCCTCAGGTGGCTGAACAGCCCAATACGAGAGCCACAGTCCCTGTCACAGGTGGGACAGACAGTGGTTGAGGGAAGGGGAGGGTGGGACTGGTTTGCCGCACGCTCCTTCCGCTGCCTGCGCTTGGTCTCTGCACGCTCTCGGCGACGAGACTCAAGGTGCTCAGCGCCCTCCCGGATGCACTTCCTCCAATTAGGGCGGACTGGTCTTTGGGCCAGGGACACCCAGGTGTCGGTGGGGATGTTGCACTTTATCAGGGAGGGTGTCCCTTGTAACGTTTCCTCTGCCCAACAGGGGCTCGCTTGCCGTGAAGGAGTTTCGAGTAGAGCGCTTGCTTTGGGAGTCTCGTGTCTGGGGCGTGCGGACGATGTGGCCCTGCCCAGCGGAGCTGGTTGAGTGTGGTCAGTGCTTCGATGCTGGGGATGTTGGCCTGGTCGAGGACGCTAACGTTGGTGCGTCTGTCCTCCCGGGGGATTTGTAGGATCTTGCGGAGACATCGCTGGTGGTATTTCTCCAGCGACTTGAGATGTCTACTGTACATGGTCCATGTCTCTGAGCCACACAGGAGGGCGGGTATCACTGCAGCCCTGTAGACCATGATCTTGGTGGTAGGTTTGAGGGTCTGGTCTTCAAACACTCTTTTCCTCAGGCGGCTGAAGGCTGCACTGGCGCACTGGAGGCAGTGTTGGATCTCGTCGTCGATGCCTGCTCTTGTTGATAGGAGGCTCCCGAGGTTTGGGAAATGGTCCCCGGTGTCCAGGGCCGGGCCATGGATCTTGATGACTGGGGGGCAGTGCTGTGCGGCGAGGGCAGGCTGATGGAGGACCTTTGTCTTACAGATGTTTAGTGTAAGGCCCGTGCTTTCGTACACCTCAGTAAATATGTTGACTAAGACTATGGCCCAGGGCAGGTCCAGCATGGGGTTAGATACAGAGTAAAGCTCCCTCCACACTGTCCCATCAAACACACCCAGGGCAGGTACAGGGGGTTAGATACAGAGTAAAGCTCCCTCTACACTGTCCCATCAAACACTCCCAGGGCAGGTACAGGGGGTTAGATACAGAGTAAAGCTCCCTCTGCACTGTCCCATCAAACACTCCCAGGGCAGGTACATGGGGTTAGATACAGAGTAAAGCTCACTCTACACTGTCCCATCAAACACTCCCAGGGCAGGTACAGGGGGTTAGATACAGAGTAAAGCTCCCTCTACACTGTCCCATCAAACACTCCCAGGGCAGGTACAGGGGGTTAGATACAGAGTAAAGCTCACTCTACACTGTCCCATCAAACACTCCCAGGGCAGGTAGAGGGGGTTAGATACAGAGTAAAGCTCCCTCTACACTGTCCCATCAAACACTCCCAGGGCAGGTACAGCATGACAGTGCGGTGCTCCCTCAGTTCCGCCTCCCCGAAAGTGCGGCATTCCCTCAGTACTGCACTGGGAGTGTCAGCCTCGATTTATGTGCTCAAGGTACTGGAGATGGAGCGAGGCTGCCTCCTGGTGGTGAGTTACTGTATTAGATCCAGAACATAGAGCGAGGCTGCCTCCTGGTGGTAAGTTACTGCATTACACCCAGGATATGGAGCGAGGCTGCCTCTTGGTGGTAAGTTACTGCATTACACCCAGGACATGGAGCGAGGCTGCCTCCTGTTGGTGGTTTACTGAATTACACCTAGATTCTTTCACCATTGCCCTGCAATTATTTCACTTTCAAGTATTTTCCAATTCTCTTTTGAAACTCGCTGTTGAATCTGCTTCCACCGCCCTTTCAGGCAGCCCATTCCCAATCACAACAAATTGCTGAGTATATTTTCCCTCCCCTCGCCTCTGGTAACTCACCACCAGGAGGCAGCCTCGCTCCATGTCCTGGGTGTAATTCAATAACTCACCACCAGGAGGCAGCCTCGCTCCAAGTCCTTGGTGTAATTCAGTAACTCACCACCAGAAGGCAGCCTCGCTCCATGTCCTGGGTGTCATTCAGTAACACACCACCAGGAGGCAGCCTCGCTCCATGTCCTGGGTGTAATTCAATAACTCACCACCAGGAGGCAGCCTCGCTCCAAGTCCTTGGTGTAATTCAGTAACTCACCACCAGAAGGCAGCCTTGCTCCATGTCCTGGGTGTAATTCAGTAACACACCACCAGGAGGCAGCCTCGCTCCATGCCCTGGGTGTAATGCAGTAACTTACCACCAGGAGGCAGCCTCGCTCCATGTCCTGGGTGTAATTCAGTAACTCACCACCAGGAGGCAGCCTCGCGCCAAGTCCTGGGTGTAATTCAGTAACTCACCACCAGGAGGCAGCCTCGTTCCATGTCCTGGGTGTAATGCTGTAACTCACCACCAGGAGGCAGCCTCGCTCCATGTCCCGGGTGTAATTCAGAAACTCACCACCAGGAGGCAGCCTTGCTCCATGTCCTGGGTGTAATTCAGTAACTCACCAGCAGGAGGCAGCCTCGCTCCATGTCCTGGGTGCAATTCAGTAACGTACCACCAGGAGGCAGCCTCGTCCCAAGTCCTGGGTGTAATTCAATAACTCACCACCAGGAGGCAGCCTCGCTCCATGTCCTGGGTGTAATGCAGTAACTCGCCACCAGGAGGCAGCCTCGCTCCATGTCCTAGGTATAAATAATAAACGCCTCGATTTCCAAATTCCCATCATTGTTTACAAATCCCTCTATGGCCCCTCCCGCCCTCCCTATCTCTGTGACCTCCACCAGCCCCTACACCCCTCCCTATCTCTGTAACCCCCTCCAGCCCGTACACCCCTCCCTATCTCTGAAACGCCCTCCAGCCCCAACACCCCTCCCTATCTCTGTAACCTCCTCCAGCCCCAACACCCCTCCCTATCTCTGTAACTTCCTCCACCCCCAACTCCCCTCCCTATCTGTGTAACCTCCTCCAGCCCCGACACCCCTCCCTATCTCTGTAACGCACTCCAGCCCCTACATCCCTCGCTATCTCTGTAACCTCCTCCAGTCCCTACACCCCTCCCTATCTCTGTAACCTCCTCCAGTCCCTACACTCCTCCGTATCTCTGTAACCTCCTCCAGCCCCACAACCGCCCGAGAATTCTGGCCTCTTGAGTATCCGGCATTATAATGTTTGATAATCGGCCCGTGTGAAACGGTATAATTCTGGTGAATCTACCCTGCACACCCACCAAGGCCGATAGACCCTCCCTGAGGGGCGGGGCCCAGAACTGGAGGCGGTTACTGCAGACCGGCTCTGACCAGGTCTCTGTATCGCTGACCAGATCCGTGTGATCGGCACGATGATGAGATTGTTGCATCTTCTCACTGGTGTGAGTGAGAAGTTAATGTGACGTCGCCCACTGCTGGCTGAGTCAGAACTTAACAACATCAGAAATAGGAGCAGGAGTCGGCCATTCAGCCCCTCGAGCCTGCTCCACCATTTAATACCATCATGGCTGATCCGATCATGGACTCAGCTCCATTTCCCCGCCCGCTCCCCATAGCCCCTTATTCCCTGATCGGTTAAGAAACTCTTTATTTCTGTCTTAAATATATTCACTGACCCAGCTTCCACAGCTCTCTGACTGGGCCTCCTCCTGTTCCTGTGTAACAGTCCCGAGGGGCTGAATGGGCCTCCTCCTGTTCCTGTGTAACAGGCTCGAGGGGCTGAATGAGCCTCCTGTTCCTGTGTAACAGGCTCGAGGGGCTGAATGGGCCTCCTGTTCCTGTGTAACAGGCTCGAGGGGCTGAATGGGCCTCCTCCTGTTCCTGTGTAACAGGCTCGAGGGGTGAATGGGCCTCCTCCTGTTCCTGTGTAACAGGCTCGAGGGGCTGAATGGGCCTCCTCCTGTTCCTGTGTAACAGGCTCGAGGGGCTGAATGGGCCTCCTCCTGTTCCTGTGTAACAGGCTCGAGGGGCTGAATGGGCCTCCTCCTGTTCCTGTGTAACAGGCCCGAGGGGCTGAATGGGCCTCCTCCTGTTCCTGTGTAACAGGCTCGAGGGGCTGAATGGGCCTCCTCCTGTTCCTGTGCAACAGGCTCGAGGGGCTGAATGGGCCTCCTCCTGTTCCTGTGTAACAGGCTCGAGGGGCTGAATGGGCCTCCTCCTGTTCATGTGTAACAGGCTCGAGGGGCTGAATGGGCCTCCTCCTGTTCCTGTGTAACAGGCTCGAGGGGCTGAATGGGCCTCCTCCTGTTCCTGTGTAACAGACTCGAGGGGCTGAATGTGCCTCCTCCTGTAACTGTGTAACAGGCCCGTGGGGCTGAATGGGCCTCCTCCTGTTCCTGTGTAACAGGCCCGAGGGGCTGAATGGGCCTCCTCCTGTTCCTGTGTAACAGGCTCGAGGGGCTGAATGGGCCTCCTCCTGTTCCTGTGTAACAGGCTCGAGGGGCTGAATGGGCCTCCTCCTGTTCCTGTGTAACAGGCTCGAGGGGCTGAATGGGCCTCCTCCTGTTCCTGTGTAACAGTCTCGAGGGGCTGAATGGGCCTCCTCCTGTATCTCTTTCTCTGTCTCTCTTTCTCTCTGTCTCTCTCCCTCTCTCTCTTTCTCTATCTCTCTCTCTCTGTATCTCTCTCTCTCCCCCTCTCTCTGTGTCTCTGTATCTCTCTCTGTCTCTCTCTCTCTCTATCTCTGTCTCCCTATTCTCTCTCTCTCTTTGTATCTTTCTCTCTCTCCCTCTCTCTGTCTCTCTCTCTCCATGTACTCTCTCTCCCTCTCTCTCTCTCTCTCTCTCTCTCTCCCTCCCTCGCCCCCCCCAGTCTCTGGGTTGAAGAGCCCAGTCCCAGACTACTTGCAATGTCTGTGTGGGTGGAGGGAGCGATGGGCCTGGGTCCGTGTGGTGCTCCTTCCCCTGCTGCAGAGGGGGCTGATCGGCTGTGGTGTGCTGCACGTGGGCTTTGCGATCTCTGCGGTTGTTTTACAATAAATACTAACCTCGCCCACAATACGGGGGAGCCAATTTAAAACTGAGTTGAGAAGGAATTTCTTCTCCCAGAGGGTTGTGAATCTGTGGAATTCTCTACCCAGGGAAGCAGTTGAGGCTAGCTCATTGAATGTATTCAAATCACAGATAGATAGATTTTTAACCAATAAGGGAATTAAGGGTTACGGGGAGCGGGCGGGTAAGTGGAGCTGAGTCCACAGCCAGATCAGCCATGATCTTGTTGAATGGCGGAGCAGGCTCGAGGGGCTAGATGGCCTACTCCTGTTCCTAATTCTTATGTTCTTATGTTCTTATGTATGAGAGTGTGAGAGAGAGAGTGTGAGAGAGTGTGAGAGAGAGAATGAGAGAGAGAGAGAGAGTGTGTGAGAGAGAGAGTGTGAGAGCGAGAGAGTGTGAAAGAGAGAGTGCGTGAGAGAGAGAGTTTGTGAGAGAGAGAGTGTGTGAGAGAGAGAGTGAGAGTGTGTGAGAGAGAGTGTGAGAGAGAGAGCATGTGTGAGAGAGAGAGAGTGAGAGTGTGTGAGAGAGAGAGTGTGTGAGAGAGAGAGTGTGAGAGAGAGAGTGTGAGAGAGAGAGTGTGTGTGTAAGAGAGAGTGTGAGAGAGAGAGTGTGAGAGAGAGAGAGAGTGTGAGAGAGTGCGTGAGAGAGAGAGAGTGTGTGAGAGAGAGAGTGAGAGTGTGTGAGAGATTGTGAGAGAGAGAGCATGTGTGAGAGAGAGAGAGTGAGAGTGTGTGAGAGAGTGTGTGAGAGAGAGAGAGTGTGAGAGAGAGAGTGTGAGAGAGAGAGAGAGAGAGCGAGAGTGTGTGAGAGAGAGTGTGAGAGAGAGAGTGTGAGAGAGTGCGTGAGAGAGAGAGTGAGAGAGAGAGTGAGAGAGTGTGTGAGAGAGAGAGTGCGTGAGAGAGAGAGTGAGAGTGTGCGAGAGAGAGAGTGTGTGAGAGTGTGTGAGAGAGAGAGTGTGTGAGAGAGTGCGTGAGAGAGAGTGTGTGTGTGTGAGAGAGAGAGTGTGTGAGAGAGTGAGAGTGAGAGTGTGCGAGAGAGAGAGAGTGTGTGAGTGAGGGAGAGAGAGAGTAAGTGTGTGAGAGAGTTTGAGAGAGAGAGCGTGCTAAAATAACAAGAGCTCCCTCTCCACATCTCCCTCAGTCCCAACTCACTATCTCCGTCTCCACACCTCCCTCTCAGTCCCAATTCCACATCTACTCAACGACGGAGCCTCCACAGCTCTCTGAGGCAGAGAATTCCAGTCATTCACCTCCCTCTGAGTGAAGGAATTCCTCCTCATCTCAGTCCTAAATGGGTGTCCCCCGATCCTGAGACTGTGACCCCTGGTTCTAGACTCCCCAGCCCGGGGGAAACTTCCTTGGTTGACTTATGAGGAAAGGTTGAGGAGGTTGGGCCTCTACTCATTGGAATTCAGAAGAATGAGAGGTGATCTTATCGAAACGTATCAGATTATGAGGGGGCTTGACAAGGTGGATGCAGAGAGGATGTTCCCACTGATGGGGGAGACTAGAACTAGGGGGCATGGTCTTAGAATAAGGGGCCGCCAATTTAAAACTGAGATGAGGAGGAATTTCTTCTCTCAGAGGGTTGTAAATCTGTGGAATTCGCTGCCTCAGAGAGCTGTGGAAGCCGGGACATTGAATAAATTTAAGACAGAGATAGACAGTTCCTTTACCGATAAGGGGATAAGGGGGCGAGCAGGGAAGTGGAGCTGTGTCCATGATCGGATCAGCCATGATGGTATTAAATGGCGGAGCAGGCTCGAGGGGCCGAATGGCCGACTCCTGCTCCTATTTCTGATGTCCTTATCTACCCTGTCAATCCCTGTAAGACATGCAACCCGCTAACTCAATATCTTCCTGTCAGTGGGACAGTCACTCAACAACCACAACATTTAACGATATAACGCCTGAAACATTGTGAAACGTCCCAAGGTGCTACATAGGAATATTATGAGATAAAAAATTTGACACCGAGACGCTTAATTAGAAATTAGCGCAGGTGACCAAAAGCTTGGTCAAACAGGTCGGTTTTAAGGGAGGTGTTTGAGGAAACATAGAAACATAGAAAATAGGTGCAGGAGTAGGCCATTCGGCCCTTCGAGCCTGCACCACCATTCAATAAGATCATGGCTGATCATTCCCTCATTACCTCTTTCCTGCTTTCTCTCCATACCCCTTGATCCCTTTAGCTGTAAGGACCATATCTAACTCCCTCTTGAATATATCCAATGAACTGGTCTCAACAACTCTCTGCGGCCGGGAATTCCACAGGTTCACAACTCTCTGAGTGAAGAAGTTTCTCCTCATCTCAATCCGAAATGGCCTACCCCTTATCCTTAGACTGTGACCCCTGGTTCTGGACTTCCCCAACATCGGGAACATTCTTCCCGCATCTAACCTGTCCAGTCCCGTCAGAATTTGATATGTTTCTATGAGATCCCCTCTCATCCTTCTAAACTCCAGTGAAAAAAGGCCCAGTTGATCCAGTCTCTCCTCATATGTCAGTCCAGCCATCCCGGGAATCAGTCTGGTGAACCTTCGCTGCACTCCCTCAATAGCAAGAACGTCCTTCCTCAGATTAGGAGACCAAAACTGAAAACAATATTCCAGGTGAGGCCTCACCAAGGCCCTGTACAACTGCAGTAAGACCTCCCTGCTCCGATACTCAAATCCCCTCGCTATGAAGGCCAACATACCATTTGCCTTCTTCACCGCCTGCTGTACCTGCATGCCAACTTTAAATGACTGATGAACCATGACCCCCAGGTCTCGTTGCACCTCCCCTTTTCCTCATCTGCCGCCATTCAGATAATATTCCTGTTTTTGCCCCCAAAGTGGATAACCTCACATTTATCCACATTATACTGCATCTGCCATGCATTTGCCCACTCACCTAACCTGTCCAAGTCACCCTGCAGCCTCTTAGCGACCTCCTCACAGCTCACACTGCCACCCAGCTTAGTGTCATCTGCAAACTTGGAGATATTACACTTAATTCCCTCATCCAAATCATTAATATATATTGTAAAGAGCTGGGGTCCTAGCACTGAGCCCTGCGGCACCCCACTAGTCACTGCCTGCCATTCTGAAAAGGACCCATTTATCCCGACTCTCTGCTTCCTGTCTGCCAACCAGTTCTCTATCCACATCAGAACGTTACCCCCAATACCATGTGCTTTGATTTTTCACACCAATCTCTTGTGTGGGACCTTGTCAAAAGACTTTTGAAAGTCCAAATACACCACATCCACTGGTTCTCCCTTGTCCACTCTACCAGTTACATCCTCAAAAAATTCCAGAAGATTCGTCAAGCAGGATTTCCATTTCATAAATCCATGCTGACTTGGACCGATCCCGTCACTGCTTTCCAAATGTGCTGCTATTTCATCTTTAATAATTGATTCCAAAATTTTTCCCACTACTGATGTCAGACTAACCGGTCTATAATTACCCGTTTTCTCTCTCCCTCCTTTCTTAAAAAGTGGTGTTACATTAGCTACCCTCCAGTCCATAGGAACTGATCCAGAGTCGATAGACTGTTGGAAAATGATCACCAATGCATCCACTATTTCTAGGGCTACTTCCTGAAGTACTCTGGGGTGCAGACTATCAGACCCCGGGGATTTATCGGCCTTTAATCCCATCAATTTCCCTAACACAATTTCCCACCTAATAAGGATTTCCTTCAGTTCCTCCTTCTCACAAGACGCTTGGTCCCCTAGTATTTCCGGAAGGTTATTTGTGTCTTCCTTCGTGACGACTAAACCAAAGTATTTGTTCAATTAGTCTGCCATTTCTTTGTTCTCCATCATAAATTCACCTGAATCTGACTGCAAGGGACCTACGTTTGTTTTCACAAATCTTGTTCTCTTCACATATCTATAGAAGCTTTGGCAAGAAAGAGAGGTGGGGAGGTTTAGGGAGGGAGTTCCAGAGCTTGGGGCCCAGGTAGCAGAAGGCACAGCCACCGATGGTGGAGCGATTACAATCAGGGATGCTCCAGAGGGCAGAATTAGAGGAGTGCAGACATCTGAGGGGGTTGTGGGGCTGGAGGAGGTTACAGAGATAGGGAGAGGTGTCGGGGCTGGAGGAGATTATAGAGATAGGGAGGGGTGTAGGGGCTGGAGGAGGGTACAGAGATAGGGAGGGGTGTAGGGGCTGGAGGAGTTGCAGAGATAGGGAGGGGTGTAGGGGCTGGAGGAGGTTACAGAGATAGGGAGGGGTGTAGGGGCTGGAGGAGATTACAGAGATAGGGAGGGGTGTAGGGGCTGGAGGGGGTTACAGAGATAGGGAGGTACGAGGGGCTGGAGGGGGTTACAGAGATAGGGAGGGGCGAGGTCTCCAGTGGTCCTGGTTAACCCTTGCCCCTGGACCAAGACCTCGCTCTGTCAGGCCCGTGTGGTGGCTGGTGTACAACGGCCACCCCACGTTAAATAAATCCACACACAGGCATCTTCCACCCTTCAGGATGTAGTTCGGGATCCGGAATATTGGCTCCTTCACTGAAACACCTGAGAACTCATCCCTCTTTGGCGTGGAAGCAAGTCATCCTCGATACGAGGGGCCGCCGAAGATCATTCTATGATTCAAAGAAATCCTGTGACTAATTTCTCCCCGTCCTCCGTCTCTCCGTGTCCCACATTCCAGCAGGGACCACGCTCCCAAAGTATTTCATTGGCTGTAAAGGTGCTTTGTAAACGCAGGTCTTTCTTTCTTCCTTCCTAACTTCTCCCTTTCTAACTTCTCCCTTTCCCATCTTCTATCGTCCTGCCCCTGCATTTCTTTCCCCCCTTTCCCCTCCTCTCCCACCCACTGACTTTCCACAATCCAGTTCCCGCTTTAATGGGTGAATTAAGGTTGCACAACTATAATGTGCGCGGATGGGCGGCTCCGCTTTAAGGGCGGTTCCCGAGGCTGCCAACTGGTGATGAGTTACTGAATTACACCCAGGGCATGGAGCAAGGCTGCCTCCTGGTGGTGAGTTACTGAATTACACCCAGGACATGGAGTGAGGCTGCCTCCTGGTGGTGAGTTATTGAATTACACCCAGGACATGGAGCGAGGCTGCCTCCTGGTGGTGAGTTACCGAATTACACCCAGGACATGGAGCGAGGCTGCCCCCTGGTGGTGAGTTACTGAATTACACCTAGATTCTTTCACCATTGCCCTGCAATTATTTCACTTTCAAGTATTTTCCAATTCTCTTTTGAAACTCGCTGTTGAATCTGCTTCCACCGCCCTTTCAGGCAGCCCATTCCCAATCACAACAAATTGCTGCCTATTTTTTTCCCTCACCTCGCCTCTGGTAACTTTGTAGGAGCTGGAGGCAGCCTCGCTCCATGTCCTGAAGTAATTCAGTAACTTACCACCAGGAGGCAGCCTCGCTCCATATCCTGAGTGTAATTCAGTAACTCACCACCAGGAGGCAGCCTCGCTCCATGTCCTGGGTGTAATTCAATAACTCACCACCAGGAGGCAGCCTCACTCCATGTCCTGGGTGTAATTCAGTAACTCACCATCAGGAGGCAGCCTTGCTCCATGCCCTGGGTGTAATTCAGTAACTCACCACCAGGAGGCAGCCTCGCTCCATGTCCTGGGTGTAATTCAATAACTCACCACCAGGAGGCAGCCTCACTCCATGTCCTGGGTGTAATGCAGTAATTCACCACCAGGAGGTAGTCTCGCTCCATGTCCCGGGTGTAATTCAGCAACTGACCAGCAGGAGGCAGCCTCGCTCCATATCCTGGGTGTAATTCAGTAATTCACCACCAGGAGGCAGCCTCGCTCCATGTCCTGGGTGTAATTCGGTAACTCACCACCAGGAGGCAGCCTCGCTCCATGTCCTGGGTGTAATTCAATAACTCACCACCAGGAGGCAGCCTCACTCCATGTCCTGGGTGTAATTCAGTAACTCACCATCAGGAGGCAGCCTTGCTCCATGCCCTGGGTGTAATTCAGTAACTCACCACCAGGAGGCAGCCTCGCTCCATGTCCTGGGTGTAATGCAGTAATTCACCACCAGGAGGTAGTCTCGCTCCATGTCCCGGGTGTAATTCAGCAACTGACCAGCAGGAGGCAGCCTCGCTCCATATCCTGGGTGTAATTCAGTAACTCACCACCAGGAGGTAGCCTCGCTCCATGTCCCGGGTGTAATTCAGCAACTCTCCACCAGGAGACAGCCTCGCTCCAGATTACGAAGGTAAACTTGTGCAAAACATAAAAACAGATAGTAAAAGCTTTTACCGATATAGAAAACGGAAAAGAGTGACTAAAGCAAATGTTGGTCCCTTAGAAGATGAGAAGGGGGATTTAATAATGGGAAATGTGGAAATGGCTGAGACCTTAAACAATTATTTTGGCTTCGGTCTTCACAGTGGAATACACAAAAACCATGCCAAAAATTGCTGGTCATGGGAATGTGGGAAGGGAGGACCTCGAGACAATCACTAACACTAGGGGGGCTAGTGCTAATGGGACTCAAGGTAGACAAGTCCCCATGTCCTGATGAAATGCATGCCAGGGTATTAAAAGAGATGGCGGAAGTTATAGCAGATGCATTCGTTATAATCTCCCAAAATTCTCTGGACTCTGGGGAGGTACCAGCAGATTGGAAAGCAGCTAATGTAACGCCTCTTATTAAAAAAGGGGGCAGACAAAAGGCAGGTAACTATAGGCCGGTTAGTTTAACATCTGTAGTGGGGAAAATGCTTGAAGCTATCATTAAGAAAGAAATAGCGGGACATCTGGATAGGAATAGTGCAATCAAGCAGACGCAGCATGGATTCATGAAGGGGAAATCATGTTTAACTAATTTACTGGAATTCTTTGAGGATATAACGAGCATGGTGGATAGAGGTGTACCGATGGATGTGGTGTATTTAGATTTCCAAAAGGCATTTGATAAGTTGCCACACAAAAGCTTACTGCAGAAGATAAAGGTACGCGGAGTCAGAGGAAATGTATTAGCATGGAGAGAGAATTGGCTGGTTAACAGAAAATAGAGAATCGGGATAAATGGGTCCTTTTCGGGTTGGAAATCGGTGGTTAGTGGTGTGCCACAGGGATCGGTGCTGGGACCACAACTGTTTACAATATACATAGATGACCTGGAAGAGGGGACAGAGTGCAGTGTAACAAAATTTGCAGATGACACAAAGATTAGTGGGAAAGCGGGTTGTGTCGAGGACACAGAGAGGCTGCAAAGAGATTTAGATAGGTTAAGCGAATGGGCTAAGGTTTGGCAGATGGAATACAATGTCGGAAAGTGTGAAGTCATCCACCTTGGAAAAAATTATTTGAATGGGGAGAAATTACAACATGCTGCGGTGCAGAGGGACCTGGGGGTCCTTGTACATGAATCACAAAAAGTTAGTTTGCAGGTGTAGCAGGTAATCAGGAAGATGAATGGGATGTTGGCCTTCATTGCGAGAGGGATGGAGTACAAAAGCAGGGAGATCCTGCTGCAACTCTATAGGGTATTGGTGAGGCCGCACCTGGAGTAATGTGTGCAGTTTTGGTCATCTTACTTAAGGAAGGATATACTGGCTTTGGAGGGGGTACAGAGACGATTCACGAGGCTGATTCCGGAGATGAGGGGGTTACCTTATGATGATAGATTGAGTAGACTGGGTCTTTACTCGTTGGAGTTCAGAAGGACGAGGGGTGATCTTGTGGAAACATTTAAAATAATGAAAGGGATAGACAAGATAGAGGCAGAGAGGTTGTTTCCACTGGTCGGGGAGACTAGAACTGGGGGGCACAGCCTCAAAATATGGGGGAGCCAATTTAAAACCGATTTGAGAAGGAATTTCTTCTCCCAGAGGGTTGTGAATCTGTGGAATTCTCTGCCCAAGGAAGCAGTGAGGCTAGCTCATTGAATGTATTCACATCACAGATAGATAGATTTTTAACCAATAAGGGAATTAAGGGTTACGGGGAGCGGGCGGGTAAGTGGAGCTGAGTCCACGGCCAGATCAGCCATGATCGTGTTGAATGGCGGAGCAGGCCCGAGGGGCTAGATGGCCTACTCCTGTTCCTAATTCTTATGTTCTTATGTAAATCAGGAAACACAGAGTAAGTTCGTTAATCTTCATTGCACCTTTATTTCCAGATGTTAAATTTCTCACATTTAAGTTGTTGAAATAACGTGACTTGAAACATAAATGACGGACAGGAAACGACCCGCTGCTCCATCCAGCCTGTCCCACACAACTGAGATGCTCTGTACCAGCCGACAACATTCGATGATGACTTGAAACCCGTCAGCGGCTTGTCCCGAGTTCTCACTTTTATGTCATTCCGGCTTGCACAAACACTGTCGCCAATCTGTTTTTGAAAGCACTCACTGTGACACCTTTCATTTGCCATTCCTTTGGGCCCTGCCATGCTCAGTGGATTGGAATTGAGTTACAGAGCCAGCAGCAATGAATGGATGAAACATCAGCTCCTAAACATTAATGGGCCAAATGGGAGGGTTCAAGGGGTGTCAGGCGGTTGGGGATGGGGACCTAATTATCGGGGTGCATCGGCACAATTTACGCGGCTCCCATGCTGTGTTAACTTTTAGCACACTCCAGAACTCAGTTTGTTGACACCCAAAGACAACCCAGAATGAGGAGAATCCATTCACTTCCCTCCCCAAAAGACACAAGAGACAACCAGGTAGCTTGAAAATGCCGTCACTTGAAGAATGAAGAGGAGCTTACAAGGGAACAGCTTACAAAGGAGCTGATCTTCATTTGGGCATTCTCCACGCACTGCTGGCAACCATCGAAGTAGACGAGGAGGATGAGAAAGGAGGCTTAAGTGACCAGACAGACGTGATAAAGTGATTATTACCCATGGGTACACCCTACTCTGATGGGCATCCCATCTCAACAGCCAGGCTACCAATCAGAAGCTGGCAAGATCCAAATCCAGATCCTGCTGATGCAGTTTGCTGTTTGGATCTGGCGCTGGTGTCCGTGAATAACACTGACTTTGATCAATTTGTCCTGGGAGTTGGAGAGTCTGTTCCCTTGCAGGGCCCACCCTTCTCACCCTGACTACCAGTTGGTCAGTGTCCAACAGTATGTGGAGCATGTTGGAATGAAAAATAACGATTCCCTAAAAAAAAGTAGGCTTGTCTTTAATCTGGAAATGACTCCTGTGAGATTCTGAAGTCAGACTGGCAATATTCAACACGCGGGTGTATGAGAAACACGGTTTGTGAGGCAAGGAAAGGGTTAATCAGAACCACCATCTGCTGCAATTTTCTGTAGCATCCTGGAGATCAGGCAACCCCTGAGCAACAGAATCTAGAAACTAAAGAACAAAAGACTATCCAGCCTCCGCCTGACTGCCTGAGGTCCTCGAGCAGATTGGCGATTGTCCGGTGATACAAGCAAGTCCATCGATCTGGTAAGCCTCAAAGTGCTGAAGATACTCTGGACTATCTCAGTGTGGATCATCCACTTGTCAGGGTGAACCACAGAGCGGCTGACTGTGCTGACTGTAGTATTGTCCACCCCGACCGAAGGGACTCCAGGGCCGGAACTACCCAAAACTACTGCTCAATACACCCAGCTTGCGCTCGGGCCCCCAGTGGCATCCAGGCCTCTCCCCAGTGACGTCTGGGCCTCTCCCCGGCGGAGTCCGTGCATTCGGGCCCCCTTTGGGGACGACTGGGCCTCTACTTCCCCGCGGTACTCCGGGTGTGGTCTGCCCAGGGCTTTGTGCAGCTGCAGAGGGCTGGCAGTGCCCATGGAGCAGTGCCAAGGGAGTAACCTACTACTGACTTACATCTTAAACATTTAAGAAGCTTTTAATCAACTTTTAAACTTTTAATCAACTTGAGAAACTTTTAAAACAATTTGGGAAAACTTGTAAACTTTTAAACAACTTGGAGAAATTAGTTTAAAACCTCTGGAGAAAGTTTTACATAATTTTGGAAAACTTATTTTTTAAACTTTGGAAGAAACTTTTTAAAACATCCCTCGGAACTCCAGTGGACAACTGACCTTCCTGATGCCTGCCCCCAACCAAGCCTCGGGACACCTACAATCAAGGGCACTACTCAGTGCCGAGCTTGCCGCCAACATCTCGCTGTAGACAATTCGGCTCATACAGCAGTGCCTGGTCTCCAGTCGTCTTGGATCCCTTTGCCACTGGACCAAGACCTTGCTCAGCTAAGCCCGTGTGCAACGACCAACCCACATTAAAAGAACTCACACACAGGCATCTTTCACTTTGTTAACATGAAGTTCGGGACCTGAAACATCAGGACCCTCATGGAGAACTCCAACAGCGACAGGCCAGAACGCCTCACCGCCATTGTC
This sequence comes from Pristiophorus japonicus, assembly GCF_044704955.1. Lineage (NCBI taxonomy): Eukaryota > Metazoa > Chordata > Chondrichthyes > Pristiophoridae > Pristiophorus > Pristiophorus japonicus. The sequence continues at coordinate 676,352 of NW_027252428.1, forward strand.
GCCCGGGAACTTAGGCGCTTTGACATCGACATAGCCATCCTAAGCGAGACCCGGCGGGCAGGGGAAGCCCAGCTCAAGGAACAAGGTGGAGGTTACACCTTTTTCTGGAACGGTAAACCAGAGGAAGAACGCTGCCTTCACAGAGTCGGTTTCACCATCAAAAGTGAGCTGGTCGGCCACCTCAAAGACTCCCCCTGTGGGGTTAACGAACGGCTCATGACTCTTCGACTCACCCTATCCCGGAACCGATGCACCACGGTCATCATTGTGTAGGCCCCGACACTCGATGCAACGAATGAGACCAAAGAGGGTTTTTATTCCAACCTCGAAACATCCCTGTCCCGCGTCCCCGCGAGCGACAAACTGATCCTCCGAGGTGACTTCACGCCAGGGTCAGCAAAGACACAGCCCTCTGGGATTGGCAGCGAGGGGATAGAGAAAGCCAGCGGTACCCTACTCCTGACAAAATGTCCAGAACATGAACTTCTCATCACCAACATCCTGTTCCGCCAGAGGGACAAATACAAGGCATCGTGGCAACACCCTCGCTCCAAACACTGGCACCTTCTCGACTGTCATCGTCCGAGCCAGGGATTGCAAGTATGTGTACATCACCCGCGCCTTGACAGGAGCTGACGACTGCTGGACGGACCAGCGCCTAATCCGATCCATCATCGGCATTAAAAAGCCCCAAAGCGAAGGGGACAGCAGAAGCAATGCCACAAAAAAGTCAATGCAGGGGCACTTAAAGACCCAGGAAAGAGAGACCTATACAGCCAGCACCTCACAGCTAACCTGGCGTGCCTTGATGACCTGAGATGCAGAATGACCACAGTGCTTGGTCTGCCCTCCAGGCCTCTATAACCAGTGCCTGTGAAGAGACACTTGGTCACTCAACTAGAAAACACCAGGACTGGTTTGATGAGAATGATCAGGTGATCCAAGAACTAATAGATCGCAAGAGCAGAGCATTTCTGAGCCTCAAACAACAACCCAACATGGGAGCAGCAAAGTAACATTACAGACGGCTCAAGGCTGAGGTCCAACAAAAAACCCGGGACCTAACAAAAAGGTGGTGGATGGAGAAAGCACAGGAGATACAGCAGCTGGCCGATAGTCACGATATGCGAGGATTCTTCATCGCAGTCAAGACCAACTACGGTCCAAACTTCCAAGGCCCCATAATCATCATCATAGGTAGTCTCTCGGAATCGAGGAAGACTTGCTTCCACTACTAAAGTGAGTTCTTTAGTGGCTGAACAGTCCAACACGAGAACCACAGACACTGTCACAGGTGGGACAGACATTGGTCGTGGAAAGGGTGGGGTGGCACTGATTTACCACACGCTCCTTCCGCTGCCTGCACCTGACCTCTTCACACTCGCAGCGTTGAGATTCGAAGAACTCAACACCCTCCCGAATGTACTTTCTCCACCTAAGGTGGCCTTCAGCCAGGGTCTCCCAGGTGTCAGTGGTGATGTCACACTTCACCAGGGAGGCTTTGAGGGTGTCTTTGTAATGTTTCCGCTGCCCACCTTTGGCTCGTTTACCATGAAGGAGCGCCGCATAGAGCGCTTGCTTCCGGAGTCTCGTGTCTGCCATGCAAACTAAGTGGCCTGCCCAGCGAAGCTGATCGAGTGTGGTCAGTGCTTCAATGCTGGGGATGTTAGCCTAGGCAAGGACACTGATGTTGGTGCGTCTGTCCTCCCACGGGATATGAAGGATCTTGCGGAGACATTGTTGGTGATATATCTCCAGCGACTTGAGGTGTCTTCTGTACATCGTCCATGCTCCTGAGCCATACAGGAGGGCGGGTATTACTACAGCCATGTAGACCATGAGCTTGGTGGTAGATTTCAGGGCCTGGACTTCGAACACTCTTTTCCTCAGGTAGCCGAAGGCTGCACTGGCGCACTGGAGGCCGTGTTGAATCTCCGCATCAACATCTGCTTTAGTTGATAAGAGGGTCCCGAGGTAAGGGAAATGGTCCACGTTGTCGAGGACCGCGTCGTGGAACTTGATGACTGGGGGACAGTGCTTTGCGGCAAGGACAGGCTGGTGGAGGACCTTTATCTACCACCAAGCTCATGCTCTATAGGGCTGTAGTAATACCCTCCTGTATGGCTCAGGGGCATGGACGATGTACAGAAGACACCTCAATTCGCTGGAGATATAGCACCAACAATGTCTTTGTAAGATCCTACAAATCCCCTCGGAGGACAGGCACACCAACATTAGCGTCCACGTCCAGGCTATCATTCCCAGCACTGAAGCACCGACCACACTCGGTCAGCTTCGCTGGGCAGGCCACATAGTTCGCATGTCAGACACGAGATTCCTTCAGCAAGTGAACTATGCAGAGCTCCTTCACGGCAAATGAGCCAAAGGTGAACAGCGGAAACGGTGCAATGACACCCTCAAAGCCTCCCTGATAGAGTGCGACACCATCACTGACACCGAGAGTCCCTGGCCAAAGACCGCCCTAAGTGAAGAAAGTGCATCGGGAGGGTGATGAGCACCTCGAGTCTCAACGCCAAGAGCGTGCGGAAATCAAGCGCAGACAGCGGAAAGAGCATGTGGCAAACCAGTCCCACCCAGCCTTCCCCTCAACGTCTATCTGTCCCACCTGTGACAGAGTCAGTGGCTCTCTTATTGGACTACTCAGCCACCAAAGTACTCACTTCAGGAGTGGACGAACGTCTTCCTCTATTCCGAGGGACTGCCTATGATGATGATGTCCACCCCGGCCAAATGTGGCAGCAAGAGTGTCACCCCGTTGTTCAAGCACCAATGGGAAGTAACACGTCAACTTGACAGAGGGACCCAGGAGGGGGTCCCAGACTGTAGAAATACCAGACTACTGTCATACAGTCTGTCTGTAGACATGCTGACTTGCCCGGCACTGAGACTGAAAGTCGACACTGTCCTATTGGACCATTCACATCCCGAGGCTGCTGATCACTGTTTGGGGACGTGGAGCTGGAACGGGTTTCGAAGGTTACTGCCCTGCATTCCAGGTCCTAATCGGGAATGATGGACTAGATGGTACAAAGAACATTACGGTCTGGATAAAGCATTGTAAAGTCTTATGGAGGTGAATGATTACATCGATTACAGCACAGAAACAGGCCATTCGGCTCAACCAGTCCATGCTAGTGTTTATGGTCCACTCGAGCCTCCCCCCTGTCTCCCCTCATTTAACTATCAGGATAACCCTCTATTCACTTCTCCCTGAAATGCTTATCTCAATCAATCATCAGAGGCAGTCTCTCGGAATCGAGGAAGACTTGCTTCCACTACTAAAGTGAGTTCTTTAGTGGCTGAACAGTCCAACACGAGAACCACAGACCCTGTCACAGGTGGGACAGACATTGGTCGTGGAAAGGGTGGGGTGGCACTGATTTACCACACGTTCCTTCCGCTGCCTGCACCTGACCTCTTCACACTCGTAGCGTTGAGATTCGAAGAACTCAACACCCTCCCGAATGTACTTTCTCCACCTAAGGCGGTCTTTGGCCAGGGTCTCCCAGGTGTCGGTGGTGATGTCACACTTCACCAGGGAGGCTTTGAGGGTGTCCTTGCAACGTTTCCACTGCCCACCTTTGGCTCGTTTACCATGAAGGTGTGCCGCATAGAGCGCTTGCTTTGGGTGCATCGTGTCTGGCATGCGAACTAAGTGACCTGCCCAAGCTGGGGATGTTAGCCTAGGCAAGGACACTGATGTTGGTGCATCTGTCCTCCCACGGGATATGAAGGATCTTGCGGAGACATCATTGGTGATATATCTCCAGCGAATTGAGGTGTCTTCTGTATATTGTCCATGCCCCTGAGCCATACAGGGGGGCGGGTATTACTACAGCCATGTAGACCATGAGCTTAGTGGTAGATTTCAGGGCCTGGACTTCGAACACTCTTTTCCTCAGGTAGCCGAAGGCTGCACTGGCGCACTGGAGGCGGTGTTGAATCTCTGCATCAACATCTGCTTTTGTTGATAAGAGGTTCCTGAGGTAAGGGAAATGGTCCAGGTTGTCGGGGACCGCGTCGTGGAACTTGATGACTGGGGGACAGTGCTTTGTGGCAAGGACAGGCTGGTGGAGGACCTTTATCTACCACCAAGCTCATGCTCTATAGGGCTGTAGTAATACCCTCCTGTATGGCTCAGGGGCATGGACAATGTACAGAAGACACCTCAATTCGCTGGAGATATAGCACCAACGATGTCTTCGCAAGATCCTACTAATCCCCTCGGAGGACAAGCGCACCAACATTAGCGTCCACGTCCAGGCTATCATTCCCAGCACTGAAGCACCGACCACACTCGGTCAGCTTCACTGGGCAGGCCACATAGTTCGCATGTCAGACACGAGATTCCTTAAGCAAGTGAACTATGCAGAGCTCCTTCACGACAAATGAGCCAAAGGTGAGCAGCGGAAACGGTGCAATGACACCCTCAAAGCCTCCCTGATAGAGTGCGACACCATCACTGACACCGAGAGTCCCTGGCCAAAGACCGCCCTAAGTGAAGAAAGTGCATCGGGAGGGTGATGAGCACCTCGAGTCTCAACGCCAAGAGCGTGCGGAAATCAAGCGCAGACAGCGGAAAGAGCATGTGGCAAACCAGTCCCACCCAGCCTTCCCCTCAACGACTATCTGTCCCACCTGTGACAGAGTCAGTGGCTCTCTTATTGGACTACTCAGCCACCAAAGTACTCACTTCAGGAGTGGAAGCAAGTCTTCCTCTATTCCGAGGGACTGCCTATGATGATGATGTCCACCCTGGCCAAATGTGGCAGCAAGAGTGTCACCCCGTTGTTCAAGCACCAATGGGAAGTAACACGTCAACTTGACAGAGGGACCCAGGAGGGGGTCCCAGACTGTAGAAATACCGGACCACTGTCATACAGTCTGTCTGTAGACATGCTGACTTGCCCGGCACTGAGACTGAAAGTCTACACTGTCCTATTGGACCATTCACATCCCGAGGCTGCTGATCACTGTTTGGGGACGTGGAGCTGGAACGGGTTTCGAAGGTTACTGTCCTTCATTCCAGGTCCTAATCGGGAATAATGGACTAGATGGTACAAAGGACATTACGGTCTGGATAAAGCATTGTAAAGTCTTATGGAGGTGAATGATTACATCGATTACAGCACAGAAACAGGCCATTCGGCTCAACCAGTCAATGCTAGCGTTTATGGTCCACTCGAGCCCCCCCCCTGTCTCCCCTCATTTAACTATCAGGATAACCCTCTATTCACTTCTCCCTGAAATGCTTATCTCAATCAATCATCAGAGGCAGTCTCTCGGAATCGAGGAAGACTTGCTTCCACTACTAAAGTGAGTTCTTTAGTGGCTGAACAGTCCAACACGAGAACCACAGACCCTGTCACAGGTGGGACAGACATTGGTCGTGGAAAGGGTGGGGTGGCACTGATTTACCACACGTTCCTTCCGCTGCCTGCGCCTGACCTCTTCACACTCGCAGCGTTGAGATTCGAAGAACTCAACACCCTCCCGAATGCACTTTCTCCACCTAAGGCGGTCTTCAGCCAGGGTCTCCCAGGTGTCGGTGATGATGTCACACTTCACCAGGGAGGCTTTGAGGGTGTCCTTGTAACGTTTCCACTGCCCACCTTTGGCTCGTTTACCATGAAGGTGTGCCGCATGGAGCGCTTGCTTTGGGAGCATCGTGTCTGGCATGCGAACTAAGTGACCTGCCCAAGCTGGGGATGTTAGCCTAGGCAAGGACACTGATGTTGGTGCGTCTGTCCTCCCACGGGATATGAAGGATCTTGCGGAGCCATCATTGGTGATATATCTCCAGCGACTTGAGGGGTCTTCTGTACATGGTCCATGCCCCTGACCCATACAGGAGGGCGGGTATTACTACAGTCATGTAGACCATGAGCTTACTGGTAGATTTCAGGGCCTGGTCTTCAAACACTCTTTTCCTCAGGTGGCCGAAGGCTGCACTGGCGCACTGGAGGCGGTGTTGAATCTCCGCATCACTGTCTGCTTTTGTTGATAAGAGGTTCCTGAGGTAAGGGAAATGGTCCACGTTGTTGAGGGCCACGCCGTGGATCTTGATGACTCGGGGCAGTGCTTTGTGGCAAGGGCAGGCTGGTGGAGGACCTTTGTCTTATGGATATTTAGCGTAGGGCCCATGCTTTCGTACACCTCAGTAAATACGTCGACTATAACCTGAAGTTCAGCCTCAGAATGTGTGCAGATGCAGGCGGCATCCGCGTACTGTAGCTCAACGACAGAGGTTGGGGTGATCTTGGTCCTGGCCTGGAGGCAGCGTGGGTTAAACAGCTTCCCACTGGTTCTGTAGTTTAGTTCCACTCCAGCGGGGAGCTTGTTGACTGTGAGGTGGAGCCTGGCCTCCTGTGTCTGCACACATTCTGAGGCTGAACTCCAGAATAGAGTCAACGTATTTACTGAGGCATACGAAAGCATGGGCCTTACGCTAAACATCCGTAAGATAAAGTTCCTCCACCAGCCTGTCCTCACCGCACAGCACTGCCCCCCAGTCATCAAGATCCACGGCCCTCAACAACGTGCATCATTTCCCATACCTCGAGAGCCTCTTGTCAACAAAAGCAGACAGTGATGCGGAGATACAACACTCCCTCCAGTGAGCCAGTGCAGCCCTCGGCTGCCTGAGAAAAAAACTGTTCAAAGACCAGGCCCTCAAATCTACCACCAAGCTCAAGGTCTACAGGGCTGTAGTAATACCCAACCTCCTGTATGGCTTAGGGGCATGGACGCTGTACAGAAGACACCTCAATTCGCTGGAGATATATCACCAACGATGTCTCCGCAAGATCCTACAAATCCCCTCGTAGGACAGGCACACCAACATTAGCGTCCTCATCCAGGCCAACATCCCCAGCATTGAAGCACTGACCACACTCGGTCAGCTTGGCTGGGCAGGCCACAAAGTTCGCATGTCAGACACGAGACTCCCAAAGCAAGTGATCTATGTTGAGCTCCTTCACGGCAAATGAGCCAAAGGTGGGCAGCGGAACTATTGCAAGGACACCCTCATAGCCTCACTGATAAAGTGCGACATCATCACTGACACCGAGAGTCCCTGGCCAAAGTCACGTCCTAAGTGGAGAAAGTGCATCGGGAGGGTGTTGAGCACTTCGAGTCTCAACGCCGAGAGCGTGCGGAAATCAAGCGCAGACAGCGGAAAGAGCGTGCGGCAAACCAGTCCCACCCCCTCTTACCCTCAACGACTATCTGTCCCACCTGTGACAGAGCCTGTGGCTCTCGTATTGGACTATTCAGGCACCAAATAACTCACTTGAGGAGTGGAAGCAAGTCTTCCTCTATTCCGAGGGACTGCCTATGATGATGACCTCCACCCTGGCCAAATGTGGCAGCAAGAGTGTCACCCCGTCATTCAAGCACCAATGGGAAGTAACACGTCAACTTGACAGAGGGACCCAGGAGGGGGTCCCAGACTGTAGAAATACCGGACTACTGTCATACAGTCTGTCTGTAGACATGCTGACTTGCCCGGCACTGAGTCTGAAAATCTACAATGTCCTATTGTACCATTCACACCCGAGGCTGCTGATCACTGCTTGGGGACGTGGAGCTGGAACGGGTATCGAAGGTTACCTCCCTGCATTCCAGGTCCTAATCGGGAATGATAGGCGATCATGGTGCAAAGGACATTGCGGTCCGGATAAAGCCTTGTAAAGGCTAATGGAGGTGAATCATTACATAGGAATACAGCACAGAAACAGGCCATTCGGTTCAACCAGTCCATGCTGGCGTTTATACTCCACTCGAACCTCCCCCTGTCTCCACTCATCTAACTATCAGGATAACCCTCTATTCACTTCTCCCTTATATACTTTACAATCAATCATCATTGGCAGTCCCTCGAAATGAGGACGCCAAAAAAGGATGAGTTCACAGGTGTTTCAATGAAGACCCCGAACTACATCCTCAAGGTTGGAAGATGCCTGTGCTTGGATGTTTTTAAAATCTGGTGCCCGTTGCACACCAGCCACCACATGGGCTTGACAGAGCGAGGTCTTGGTCCAATGGCAAGGGTTAACCACGACGATTAGAAACCAGCTCTGCTGCATGGACCTAGTGCGTGCACATATCTCATCTAGCCTCCCCTTAAATACATCGATACTATTTGCCTCAACTACTCCACATCTCACCATTCTCTGGGTAAAGAAGTTCCTTCTGAATTCCTAATTGATTTGTGGGTGACTATCTTATATTGATGTCCTCTAGTGAAAACATTCTCTCTGTAACGACTCTATCAAAACCTTTCATCATTTTAAAGATCTCGATTGGTTACCCCTCAGCCTTCTTTTATCAAGCAAAAAGAGACCCAGCCTGTTCCTCACTTTCTGATAGGTTTACCCTCGCATTTCAATATCATCCTTGTAAGTCTTCTCTGCACCCGCTCCAGTGCCTCTATATCCTTCCTGTAATATGGTGACCAGAATTGTGCGCAGTGCTCCAAGTGTGGTCTAACCAAGGTTTGATACAAGTTTAGCATAGCTTCGCTACTTTTCAATTCTGTCTCTCTAGATATAAACCCCAGTGCCTGGTTGGCTTATTTTATGGCCTTGTTACCCTGTGTCACAACTTTCATCAATTGGTGTATTTGTACTCCGAGATCCCTTTGTTCCTCTCCCCCACCCAGACTCGCACGATCCAAATAATAAGTGACCTCCTTATTCTTCCCACCAAAATGTAATACCTCACATTTTTCTGTTTGAAATTCATTTGCCAAGTAGATGCCCATTCTGCAAGTTTATTAATGTCCTCCTTTATAATTTGTTGCGGTCCTCCTCAGTATTGCCTACCCTCCAATTTATTGTCATCGGTAAATTTAGAAATTGTGTTTTTGATTCCAAAGTCTAAATCATTAATATAAATTGTGAACAACATTGGTCCCAGCACTGACCCTTGTAGAACAACACTCCCCACATTCTGCCACTGTCAATAACTACCCTTTACCCCTCCTCTCTGCTTTCTGTCTTGAGACCAGCTAGCTGTCCATTCTGTTACTTGTCTCCTGACTCCACCTTCTCTGACCTTATATTTTAGTCTATTTTGTGGTACCTTATTGAAGGCTTTTTGAAAATCTAGATAAATGACATCTATTGCATTACCCTTATCTACTCTCTCTGTTACCTTTTCAATGAGGCTGGTCAAACAAGACATTTCCTTTTGAAATCCAGGCTGCTATCCATTATTATATTTTTGGTTTCTAGATGTGCTTCTATTTGCTCCTTTAGTAGGGATTACATTATTTTTCCTATGACTAATGTTAAGCTGACTGATCTATAGTTCCCTGGACATGTTTCATCTCCCTCCTTAAATATAAGAAAGGATTGGTGATGGTGAGTGGAAGGGGCCTATAGATGGGGTGGGCTACAACATCGAGAGGAGGAAGGTTTAGAAACAAGTATCTTTACATTTCCCGGGCTTACGTCACCCACATTCTGGCGGCTTCCATACAGCTGGAGCCATGCTCGGAGCACCACCTGGTGTGGGCAGAGCTCGCTCCGCTCCGTGAATGGGTGTGGGGTCTGTTCATTGGCATTTTTAAAACCTGCTGCTTGAGGGTGAGCGGTTTTGGGATTCGTTCCATCAATTCTGCGATTCATGCCGTCAATTCTGGGAACGATGAAGGTTCTGCTGCAGCACCTCCTTGGGTCATGGAGCCTCATGTTGCATGGCCAAACTCATTGGCAATGCCAGACCCACTGGATGATAGAGCCTGCTCCTATATTGAGGGCACACACACAGTTGTTGCTGCAGTAGATGCCCTCTGAAGGTGGTCCTCACTCTGACAGGGATTGCTCCCTCACTCACCTGCGAAGTATTAGGCTGCTGGGCAGTAAAGCCGGCCCCAGTGATGGTGGGGAATTCGGGACATGCGCCAAACCCTACAGAAAGGTCCGCCGGACCCCAAATGTGGGCGGACCAGGACTAGTTTCACTGGGCAGTAAACTTCCTTCTGATACCTTCTCGACTGAGGTTCACCAGATGCCAGTAAACTGCAAGGTGTGAAAGCAGGGTCGGGGAGGCACTATGGATGCTCTCTACCTTGGCCTTAACTGAAGGGTACATATTAAGTCCACCCGAACTGCCCTGGAAATTGGTCGGATGAATACAGCAACAGCCTGAGTAAACCCCAAGTAAAGACTCAAACCCCCAAGTGAAGGGACTTCTGGAACCCACAGTTTCAGACTCCTCACCCTTGTGTTAAATACATGAAAAAGCCCAAACGACTGGAGGTGCTGGTCCGACTCAGGCTCCCAGCTTGGCTTCCGAAGGCGGGATGGCTCTGGGAAGCTGCCTCGGGCTGAAGAGACAGGGAAGGTTGATAGTGAGGCTCTGGGAACAGAGATGAGGGCCTCATGATCAGCCTTCCCTGCCGGTTCAGCCCGAGGAAGCTACCTGGAATCTTCCTGTCTTCGGAAGCGATTAGTTACAGGCTCATGAATACAAAGGCCGATTGAGTTCGACCCTCCAGACATGAGCCCCTGCCTCATGGGGGAGGTGACACTGAGGCACACATATCCTCCCTTGGAGTGAGAGCCCTTGGAACCTCGATGCCCCATAGGAATTGGGAGAGATCCTGGTACCAGCAGTCACGGACTCCTCCGAGCCAGCTGGTGCCAGGGGAGGGCTCCCTCTGAATTCTGGGAAGTTTCGGGGCAACAACCAGAGCGTCCATGCTTGAGACTTTCCTGTTAAGTCCCGAGGTGGACCCCTGGCTGGCACTGGTTGGAGGTGATGGCACAGACTGGGCTTTACCCAGTGCCAGTGCAGGTCACCCCAAGCAGTGCCGAACTGAGCCTGGAGTTGGAGCAGGGTTGGTGCTTGATGCCGATGCAGGGACATGAGGGCTCGATGGGTCTCTGGGGAAGTGGGGATACTGGCCGTTAAATGAAACACAAATTGAAAGGTGTGCAGTTGGTACTGAGAAATGGATGGGACACAGAGGGAGGGCATCGGGAGAATTTCAGTTACACCACCCGCTCCTTCTGTGGTTTCTCTGCTGGCATTGATTTGATTTCTGTCACGATGTGCTCTCTCTTGTGTGTCTGATCCACTTGTCTTTGTGGTTTTGTTACTCACAACTTTAGTCTGGAGGTACTTTGATGAAACCGCCTATTTTCTCTCTCTCATCCTGACACCAACCGTGTACCTCTAGCAGAAGAACAAATGACAGATTTGTTTTTAAATCACTGGATCACAACAAGACAATGACAGGTACTTTAGAGCGAGCATTGTACAGTAAACCATTGAAGCTGTAAATGTTTAATGCAGATTCTGGGGGCAAAACTATCAACGTGTTTCTTTCCATGTAATGTCACTGGCCACAGATTCTGCTGAGTATTAAAGGTTGTGGAGTTGGGGAATGTACACCTTCTTCAGAATCCGAGAGATGGTCCAGAATGGCGGCAATGCCATCAGGTGAACCAGGATCATTGGGACAAGGAACTTCTCTGACAATCGGAGGGCTATTGGTGGCAGTACCTGAGCCAGCTGACCTGGGAGCAGGTCCTTGACAAGGACCCAGGGATTGACAAGGTCAGAGGGCACCAGTAACAGCTGGGACAAGAGTTTCCCATCGACTCCTTGTCACACAGATTATCCCAGTTGATCAGAACAACGAGCGAGTACTGATCTGGTTTCAGTTCCCAGGGTTTGAGCATTGATGTCTGCATGGTCACTGCAGTAGGTTATAATGTTACACACTCTGACTTTCACAGGGAATTATACAAGCTGGATTAAACAAACCTTCTACAGCAACACCCTTCCGACTGTCAGCTGGTAAGCGATGATTCCATTGTTCACGCTCCCTTCACCAGGTCTTCTAGCCGGCCACATTCACTCCTAGAGAGATCAGCCAGTTAGTCACAGTCAGTACAGCTCCCTTTCCTTCACTGAAACTGCTTGTGCAACCTCTTCTGCCTCATGTTGCCCCTGTTTACAAACCTATCGTGATGTCAGTGATCACGTGATGCACAGGGTAGGGTCAGGCTTGCCCTGTGATGTCACAGTTTGACCCGTCCAGTTAAAGGGCCTCACTTTGATGCAACGGTGTTTGGCCAAAAAGCCTTGGGCCTTAGGTTGGATGTGCTGGAATACAAGAACCGCTTTGCACTTGGTTATGACCCAGAGAGTCGGGTGTGCGGGCAATGGGCAGTGATGGGATTGTTTGCCTTCTCCGTGCCCCCTTCTCTCAGTGGGGCCCAGTTACATGTGTGACTGTTGCTCACCCTGCAGACTGTCCCGAGCAATGCCCCGGGAGATCTACCAATGATAAGTAGCTGTCTACATTTACAGAACACGGAGTGAGCACCAAACTCAAGGGCTGGGAGGGGCTGGTCAGTGAGGGAGCTGAGAGTGGGACTCAGTAACCATCTGTGAGCAGGCTGCAGGCCCCAGACTAACTATTAACAACCCCAAAGAAGATCGAATAACAACAAAATGAACTGTTCCAACAAGCTACTGTGCACCAGTATTACTGTATCTATTAAACTCGTTATGTTGCTCATTCTGACTTTCACAAATGATGATACAAGATCAACAGGTTAATCCCAATCTTTCAAAGCTCACAACCTTCTCTCTAATCTGCTGGTTGGTGATGTTTTCATCGTGTTCTCTTCATAAAGCAGAGATGGTGAGATATTGTATGCAGCCACATTCACTCCTAGAGAGATCAGCCAGTTAGTCCCAGTCAGTGCTTTCCTTCACTGAAACTACTTGTGTCTCAGGTTGCCCCTGGGGATGTTATGTGTGTAATGCACTTATGAATGACTCCACGAGGCAATGTGTTGTACTCAAACTGTCGTGACCTTGGTCCTTTATGCAGGTGACCCTCAGGTCTCCCACCATCGTGTCCTCTGGTGGACAGCCTCTACCACAGGGGCAGGAAACCCCAGTCTCCACCAGTTGCACCCTCTAGTGGTGCCAGTATAGTATATACACAGTGTAAACCTTATTGATAATACATCAGGTAACAAGTCTCCATCTTATGCAACTATACAGTGACTACACAGAGAGCATATTTATAGTCTGCATATATAACATCACTCTCCCCCAAGTCCTTTGTGCCGATTACCTTTGCACTATGTGCTCTGGCTTGGTTCTCCCCAGACATAAGTGCCGATAGCCCTTGTACCTTGGCTGTGCTCTGGCTTGGCTCTCTCCCTGTTAACACCCAAGTCCTTTTGCCACAACGTTGTGTAGTGGTTACCAGTTTGGATGGTTCGATGATGCAGTGGAGGTTACAGTGGGTTGTGGGTGTGATCCATGTGTGTGTCCATGGCTACATACATCCGTTTTCCCCTCGCACAGTGAGATTGTGCAGCTGGCCCGTTACATTAACATACACGATCAGACACAGTGCATGTACAAAGAAAGGAAGTTACAGTTTGTATCGTGACACCTTGGTTCCGTGACTTACATTCGTTACGTTTTGCGGTCGTGCGCCAGGATTGGGTAGATCGCATTCATGGTTCAGGCATGGTCAGTACTGAGGTAGCAGTACAGGTATGCGAGGACGCAGGTTCCGGAGCAACCGGACAGGGTCCTAGTCGTCTGATGGCGGCGCTGCGCCCCCTGCTGGCGGGGTGGGCTTGGTTCGCTCACCGAGCCAGGACTCAGGGCCTTTGTCATTGTCTAGTGGTGGGCAGAGCCACAGATGTGTGTGGCCTCCCTGTCCTCCTTTGAGGGCTGCAGAATCTTCTGCCTGCTCTCTCACGGTGTTGGGAACCTGGCTGTTCCAGGTCCCATTTGGGGAACTCGTTGGTTCTGACCTTTCACTCCCGGACATGGCCGAGGTAGTGACTGGGTCTGGGGGCTGGGCCGTCTCCACCCGGGTGCTGGGCAACGACGGCCGCCTGCGCGTATTGGCGGCGTTTTCGTTTCCAGGTCTGTGGCGAATCTCCTTTAAGAGAACCCTGCTGGCTTTACCCCAATCAGATCCTTTATTAGACACCACGTGGTGGTCCCTCAGCGTTGCACCTCATGGTCTGGCCGCGGCCATCTTTTTTTCAGCCACGCTGCCCCTCGCTGCAGCAGGGACGCCATCTTGCCTCTGTCCTCGAGGTCGACTGACTTGATCCTTCTCTCCCGCGATTCTGCCACAAAAGCTGGAAGAGTGCCTGTGAATTCAATCTTCATCCCCAGGAGTCCTGCCACTGGAGCCGGGAAGGTACTTTTAGGTCGTTCCGGTCGGATCATTGCCACGCAGTCGTGATGGACGGTCTGTGCCTCAGGTGCTGTGCTGGTCTGTTCTCTGGTGCCTGGCCCAAGCGAAGGTGAGGTTTTGCTCTGCCTCGGAGCACGGGAGACATCGATTGCTGGAGTGAAGAAGTCTTCCCATTTCCACTGGATCTTCCCCATCCACCTTCTCCCGAGTAGCGTTGGACCATCACCTGCAACAATCCACAGAGGTAACTTGTGCACCAAGCCATTATGGATTACACTTACATCCGCACTACCGAGGACTGGGATCAGCTCCTTGGTGCAGGTGCACAACTTTTCCTGTACTGGAACCAGCTCGAGTCGTTTTTCGTTCCACAGCCTCTCAAAGGCATCCTGGCTCATCACTGACTGGCTCGCTCCTGTGTCCACTTGCATGAAGACTGGAACGCTGTTTATCTCGACTTCCATCTTCACTGGAGGACAATCGGTGGTGCAGGTATACACTCCACACACTTCTTCTTGGGGCTGAGCTGCCTCTCTGGCCAAATCATCATACTCTCCCTTGGATTCAAAGTCATCTCCCGAACTCCTCTGCTAGACGATGAGTCATATTTCTTTTACACATTCGCTGGAGGTGGCCCTTCATGTTACAGGCTTTGCATACGTATTCAGCAAACCGACACTGGTGAGCCCTATGGTTTCCTCCGCAACGCCAGCATGGTGCTACTCGATTAGCACCCCTCGGTGGACTCTGAGTTCTGGAACCCTGAGGTCTGTGCTCTCTGCCCTGGGCAGAGCCACATTCTACAGCCTTGCCTGTGAAAGGCACCATTCTGTGTACAGTACTTGCCGGGTTTGAGCCCACAGGATAAATAATTTGCTTTGTGCTGCAGGTCGAGGTCATGAACACCTGACTGATGCTGATGGCCTTCTGCAGGTTGACTGTGGTGTCGGCAGATAATAGCTTGTGAAGGAGGCCCTCGTAGTCAATTTCCATAACGAAGATGTCTCGCAATGCTTCGTTGAGATGCATGCCAAAATCACACAGTGCCGCAAGTCTCCTGAGGTCGACAATGTTATGTATGCAACACCTTGTAACCAGCATTCTACCACCACCAGAGGGCACATCTGTTGGAGTCCCAAGGGATCCCAGCATCCCTTGGGAGCACTGCCTCCCATGCTGTACCAGCACTCTGGAGTCAGAATAAAGAGACTAAGGTCACACTTACTCAAGTCTACAGTACTCAGTCACATTGCTTTATTTGAGACATAATAACTGGCGACGAGTAATAGATAACGAACCATCACGCGAAAATGCAGAGAACTGTTGGTATCCTGGAGAAATTCTCAGAAGGGGATGATTAGGAGGCCTTCATGGAGCGACTCGACCAATACTTCGTGGCCAATGAGCTGGAAGGGAGTGTAAACGCTGCCAAACGAATGGCGATCCTCCTCACCGTCTGCGGGGCAACAATCTATGGCCTCATGAAGAATCTTCTTGCTCCGGTGAAACCAACAACCAAATCGTGTGAAGAACAGTGTATGCTGGTCCGGGAGCACCTAAATCAGAAGGAGAGCGTTCTGATGGCAAGGTATTGATTTTATACATGTCAACGGTCTGAAGGCCAGGAAGTGGTGAGCTACTTCACTGAACTAAAACGCCTGACAGGACATTGCAAATTCGGTGGTTTCCTGGAGAAAATGCTACGAGACTTTTTTGTGCTTGGCATTGGCCATGAGGTTATGATTCGCAAACTAGTGACTGTTGAAACACCGAACCTGAGCAAAGCCATAACGATAGGCCAGGCATTTATGTCCACCAGCGATAACACCAAACTAATTTGTCAGCATAAAGATGCATCGGCAAGTACTGTACACAAAGTAACGTCGTCTTCAGGCAGGAATGCATATGGCAGAACGTACACTCCTGCAGCTGTACGACCTCAGATGACTCAGAGTCCGCCATCAAACGTTAACGCGAGGCAATTAACACCTTGTTGGCACTGCGGAGGTGATCATCGAGCCCATCAATGCCGCTTCAAACACTATGTGTGCAAAGGCTGTGGAACAATGGGACACCTCCAGCGAGTGTGCAGACGAGCTGTAAACCCTGCAAACCACCACGTTGCAGAGGAAGACCAATCCATGGTGGATCAAACTGAACTAGAGACTCAAACCGAGGAGGCAGAAGTGTACGGGATACACACCTTCACCATGAAATGTCCACCGATCATGTTAAAAGTTGAACTGAACGCAATTCCAGTATCCATGGAATTGGACACGGGTGCGAGTCAGTCTATCATGAGCAAAAAGGCCTTCGACAGGCTGTGGTGCAACAAGGCACAAAGGACCAAGCTAAGCCCCTTTCATGCCAAGCTGAGAACTTACACTAAAGAGCTGATCCCTGTAATTGGCAGTGCAGCAGTAAAAGTCTCCTATGATGGAGCGGTGCATGAACTCCCACTATGGATTGTACCAGGAGATGGCCCCACACTGTTCGGCAGAAGC
Organism: Pristiophorus japonicus; assembly: GCF_044704955.1. Taxonomy (NCBI): domain Eukaryota; kingdom Metazoa; phylum Chordata; class Chondrichthyes; family Pristiophoridae; genus Pristiophorus; species Pristiophorus japonicus. Next base: position 693,074 of record NW_027252428.1, read on the forward strand.
TGGCTGGGAAAAATCCGCTGGAACTGGGACAACATCCGAGCGCTCTCGTCCGTCGATGACGCCTCATGTGCCCAGGTTTTGAGCAAGTTCCCATCGTTGTTTGAGCCAGGCATCGGAAATTTCTCGGGGGCGAAGGTGCAGATCCACTTGGTCCCCGGTACACGACCCATCCACCACAAGGCACGGGCGGTGCCATACATGATGAGAGAAAGTGGAGATCGAGCTGGACAGGCTGCAACGAGAGAGCATCATCGCGCTGGTTGAGTTCAATGAGTGGGTCAGTCCGATTGTTCCGGTTCTCAAGGTCGATGGCACGGGCAGAATTTGTGGGGACTATAAAGTAACGATGAACCGTTTTTCGCTGCAGGACCAGTACCCACTACCCAAGGCAGACGACCTATTTGTGACGCTGGTAGGAGGGAAGACATTCACCAAGCTGGACCTGACCTCGGCCTACATTACGCAGGAGCTGGCGCGATCTTCGAAAGGCCTCACCTGCATGAACACGCACAAAGGTCTGTTCATTTACAATAGATGCCCATTTGGGATTCGAGCGGCCGCGGCTATCTTTCAAAGGAACATGGAGAGTCTGCTAAAGTCGGTTCCATGCACCGTGGTTTTCCAGGACGACATATTGATCACAGGGTGGGACACCATCCAACACTTGCAGAACCTGGAAGAGGTTTTAAGTCAGCTAGATCATGTGGGACTCAGGTTGAAACACTCGAAGTGTGTTTTCCTGGTACCAGAGGTTGAGTTCTTAGGGAGAGGAATCGCGGCAGATGGCATCAGACCCACCAACGCCAAGACGGAGGCTATCAAAAACACGCCGAGACCACAGAATGTGACAGAGCCGCTGTCGTTCCTGGGACTCCTCAATTATTTGGGTAATTTTCTACCCGGGTTAAGCACCTTGCTAGATCCTCTACATGTGTTGCTATGCAAGGGAGATGACTGGGTATGGGGGAAATCACAAGAGACTGCTTTTGAGAAAGCCAGAAATCTGTTATGTTCCAACAAACTGCTTGTTCTTTATGACCCATGTAAACGTTTAGTGCAAACAAATCGGGAACATTGCAACCAGTCGCTTATGCATCCAGGAGTTTGTCCAAGGCCGAAAGGGCCTACAGCATGATTGAAAAATAAGCTCTGGCATGCGTTTATGGGGTGAAAAAAAATGCACCAGTATCTGTTTGGGCTTAAGTTTGAGCTAGAAACTGACCATTAGCCGCTCATATCGCTATTCTCAGAGAGCAATGGTATTAATACCAATGCCTCTGCCCGCATCCAAAGATGGGTGCTCACGCTGTCTGCATACAACTATGTAATTCGCCACAGACCAGGCACAGAGAACTGCACTGATGCTCTCAGTCGGCTACCATTGTCCATCACCGGGGTGGAAATGGCACAGCCTGCAGACTTGCTCTTGGTGATGGATGCATTTGAAAACGAAAAGTCACCCATTACGGCCCGCCAGATGAGAACCTGGACCAGCCAGGATCCTTTACTGTCCCTTGTAAAAAATTGTGTCCTCCATGGGAGCTGGTCCAGCGTCCCAGCGGAGATGCACGAAGAGATCAAGTCGTTCCAGCAGCGCAAATACGAAATATCCATACAGGCATAGTAATGATGAAAGCTATAGCCAGATCCTATGTGTGGTGACCTGGCATCGACTCAGATTTGGAGTCTTGCGTGCGCCAATGCAACACTTGCTCTCAACTGAGCAATGCACCCAGGGAGGCATCGCTAAGTTTGTGGTCATGGCCCTCCAAACCGTGGTCTAGGATCCACTTTGACTTTGCTGACCTGTTTCGAGGCAAAATGTTTCTGGTTGTTGTGGATGCTTATTCAAAATGGATTGAGTGTGTAATAATGTCTGGAAGCACATCCACTGCCACCATCGAAAGTCTACGAGCCATGCTTGCCACGCACGGCCTGCCTGATGTCCTTGTCAGCGACAATGGGCCGTACTTCACCAGCACTGAATTCAAGGAATTCATGACCCGCAATGGGATCAAGCACATCACATCTGCCCCGTTCCAGCCCGCATCGAATGGCCAGGCAGAACGGGCAGTCCAAACCGTCAAGCAAAGCTTGAAACGCATGTCGGAAGACTCCCTGCAGACCCACCTGTCCTGAGTCCTGCTCAGCTACCGCACCAGACCCCACTCGATCACCGAGGTTCCCCCAGCCGAACTGCTCATGAAAAGAGCGCTCAAAACAAGGCTCTCTCTAGTCCACCCTGATCTCCAGGGTCATGTCGAGGGCAGGCATTATCAACAAAGCATGTAGCATGATCGCGCGATCACGCGATATTGAAGTCAATGATCCTGTATTTGTATTCAACTATGGACATGGTCCTAAATGGCTTGCTGGCACTGTTGTAGCCAAAGAAGGGAGCAGGGTGTTTGAGGTCAAACTTGCAAAAATGGACTAACTTGCAGAAAGCATTTGGACCAAACCAAAGTGCGATTCACAGACCAGCCACGAACAACCTGAAGAGGACACCACGAACTTCGACCCTCCGACACACACACAAGTGGCAAGCGACATCACGGTTGACCACGAAGCTGAACTCATCATCCCCAGCAGCTCAGCAAGGCCGGCTGCCCAGCAGCCCAGCGAAGGCCCAACCAACTCACCCGCACCTGTGTTTGTACCGAGACCATCGACTTGGCAACGGAAAGCCCCAGATCGTCTCACACTGTAAATAAGTGTACTATTGACTTTGGGGGGTGCTGTGATGTGATGTATTCAACACTTTGTAACCAGCATTGTACCGCAACCAGAGGGCGCATCTGTTGGAGTCCCAAGGGATCCCAGCATCCCTTGGGAGCACTGTATATAAGCAGGCCTCCCATGCTGTACCGGCACTCTGGAGTCAGAATAAAGAGACTAAGGTCACACTTACTCAAGTCTACAGTACTCAGTCACATTGCTTTATTTGAGACATAACAGGCAGCATATTTTGCAGTCTCCTGGCCCTCAGGTCTGCGGTGAGTGTAGAATCTGTGCCGAGCCGTGAGGATGCTCTGTTTTGGTTTTAGTTGGTTGCGAGTTAGTTCAGTCAGCTCATCATATATCTTATCCTTGCCCTTCATGTGTGCCAGAAAGTCCCTGATGAGGTGATAGACCTCGGGCCCACAACTGGTCAGCAGTATTACCTTGTGCTTCTCCGCCAATGTGTCCGTCTCCCCGGCCAGGTCGTTTGCCACAAAATATTGCTCCAGTCTTTCCGTGTAGGCATCTCAATCATCACCCTCTGTAAAGTCTTTTAGTGTGCCAAAGGTAGCCACAATCACGTGAAAGTCCGTATTCTCGTCGCCAGTTGTTATGTCTGTAATGCACTTATGAAAGATTCCATGAGGCAACGTGTTGTACTCAAACTGTAGTGATCTTGGTCCTTTATTCATAATTCCAGAGTGAGGCACAAGCATGATGGGCAGCCTTTTATACTGGGCCCTGCACACCTATGCAGGTGACCCTCAGGTCTCCCACCTCCGTGGCCTCTGGTGGACAGCCTCTGCCTCAGGGGTAGGAAACCTCAATCTCCACCAGTTGCACCCTCTAGTGGTGCCAGCATAGTATATACACAGTGTAAACCTTATTGATTGTACACCAGGAAACAGGTCTCTATCTTATGCAACTATACAGTCACTACACAGAGAGTATATCTATAGTCTGCATATATAACAGGTAACAAACCTATCATGATGTCAGTGATCACGTGATGCACCGGGTAGAGTCAGGCTTGCCGTGTGATGTCACAGTTTGACCCCTCCAGTGAAAGGGCCTCACCTTGATGTAACTGTGTTTGGCCAGAATCCCCTGGGCTTTAGATTACAAGGACTAGATGCACTAGAATGCAATAACAGCTTTACACTTGGTTATGACCCAGAGAAGAGGGTGCTCGGGCAATGGACAATGATAAACTAGTTTGCCTTCTCCGTGCCCACATCTCTGGGTGGAGGATGACTCTAGCACTCCAATGTCCTTCTGAAACAGCGTTTGTGTTTCTTGGAGTGCTGTACGCTCAGATCAGCAGTGGTGCAGCAGTCATAAGAACATAAGAACATAAGAAATAGGAGCAAGAGTAGGCCATTCGGCCCCTCGAGCCTGCTCCGCTATTTAATACGATCATGGCTGATCCGATCATGGACTCAGGTCCACTTCCCTGCCCGCACCCCATAACCCCTTAATCCCTTATCAGTTACGAAACTCTCTATCTCTGCCTTAAATCCATCCAATGACCCAGCATCCAAAGCACTCTGAGGCAGTGAATTCCACAGGTTTACAACCCTCTGAGAGAAGAAATTCCTCCTCATCTCAGATTTAAATGGGCAGCCCTTATTCTAAGATTATGCCTCCTAGTTCTAGCTGGAATAAACAAACCTTCTACAGCAACACCCTTCCGACTGTCAGCTGGTAAGCGATGATTCCATTGTTCACGCTCCCTTCACCAGGTCTTCTAGCCGGCCACATTCACTCCTAGAGAGATCAGCCAGTTAGTCACAGTCAGTACAGCTCCCTTTCCTTCACTGAAACTGCTTGTGCAACCTCTTCTGCCTCATGTTGCCCCTGTTTACAAACCTATCGTGATGTCAGTGATCACGTGATGCACAGGGTAGGGTCAGGCTTGCCCTGTGATGTCACAGTTTGACCCGTCCAGTGAAAGGGCCGCACTTTGATGCAACGGTGTTTGGCCAAAAAGTCTTGGGCCTTAGGTTGGATGTGCTGGAATACAATAACCGCTTTGCACTTGGTTATGACCCAGAGAGTCGGGTGTGCGGGCAATGGGCAGTGATGGGATTGTTTGCCTTCTCCATGCCCCCTTCTCTCAGTGGGGCCCAGTTACATGTGTGACTGTTGCTCACCCTGCAGACTGTCCCGAGCAATGCCCCGGGAGATCTACCAATGATAAGTAGCTGTCTACATTTACAGAACACGGAGTGAGCACCAAACTCAAGGGCTGGGAGGGGCTAGTCAGTGAGGGAGCTGAGAGTGGGACTCAGTAACCATCTGTGAGCAGACTACAGGCTCCAGACTAACTATTAACAACCCCAAAGATCGAATCACAACAAAATGAACTGTTCCAACAAGCCACTGTGCACCAGTATTACTGTATCTATTAAACTCGTTATGTTGCTCATTCTGACTTTCACAAATGATGATACAAGATCAAAAGGTTAATCCCAACCTTTCAAAGCTCACAACCTTCTCTCTAATCTGCTGGTTGATGATGTTTTCATCGTGTTCTCTTCATAAAACAAAAATGGTGAGATATTGTATCCGGCCACATTCACTGCTACAGAGATCAGCCAGTTAGTCTCAGTCAGTGCTTTCCTTCACTGAAGCTGCTTGTGTCTCAGGTAGCCCCAGGTTACAAACCTATTGTGATGCCTGATCTCACTGTGATACACAGGGTAGGGGCAGGCTTGCCCTGTGATGTCACGGTTTGACCCGTCCAGTTACCTTGATGTAACTGTGTTGGTCAAAAACCCCTGGGCTTGAGATTAAAATGACTAGATGCACTAGAATACAACAACAGCTTTACACCTGATTATCACCCAGCAAGCAAATGTATTGAACGGAACTGCCGTCAGCATCCAAATGTATTGTATGGAATTGCTGACCGCATCCAAATGTAGAGAAATGCCTTCCAATGTACCGTGCAAATTTTTATATGAATAAAGTATATAAATGTGAGGTTATCCACTTTGGTGGTAAAAACAGAGAGACAGACTATTATCTGAATGGTGACAGATTACGAAAAGGGGAGGTGCAACGAGATCTGGGTGTCATGGTCCATCAGTCATTGAAGGTTGGCATGCAGGTACAGCAGGCGGTTAAGAAAGCAAATGGCATGTTGGCCTTCATAGCGAGGGGATTTGAGTACATAAGAACATAAGAATTAGGACCAGGAGTAGGCCATCTAGCCCCTCGAGCCTGCTCCGCCATTGAACAAGATCATGGCTGATCTGGCCGTGGACTCAGCTCCACTTACCCACCCGCTCCCCGTAACCCTTAATTCCCTTATTGGTTAAAAATCTATCTATCTGTGATTTGAATACATTCAATGAGCTAGCCTCAACTGCTTCCTTGGGCAGAGAATTCCACAGATTCACAACCCTCTGGGAGAAGAAATTCCTCTCAACTCGGTTTTAAATTGGCTCCCCCGTATTTTGAGGCTGTGCCCCCTGGTTCTAGTCTCCCCTACCAGTGGAAACAACCTCTCTGCCTCTATCTTGTCTATCCCTTTCATTATTTTAAATGTTTCGATAAGATCACCCCTCATCCTTCTGAACTCCAACGAGTAAAGACCCAGTCTACTCAATCTATCATCATAAGGTAACCCCCTCATCTCCGGAATCAGCCGAGTGAATCGTCTCTGTACCCGCTCCGAAACTAGTATATCGTTCCTTAAGTAAGGTGACCAAAACTGCATGCAGTACTCCAGGTGCGGCCTCACCAATACCCTGTACAGTTGCAGCAGGACCTCCCTGCTTTTGTACTCCATCCCTCTCGCAATGAAGGCCAACATTCCATTCGCCTTCCTGATTACCTGCTGCACCTGCAAACTAACTTTTTGGGATTCATGCACAAGGACCCCCAGGTCCCTCTGCACCGCAGCATGTTGTAATTTCTCCCCATTCAAATAATATTCCCTTTTACTGTTTTTTTTTCCAAGGTGGATGACCTCACACTTTCCGACATTTTATTCCATCTGCCAAACCTTAGCCCATTCACTTAACCTATTTAAATCTCTTTGCAGCCTCTCTGTGTCCTCTACACAACCCGCTTTCCCACTAATCTTTGTGTCATCTGCAAATTTTGTTACACTCTGTCCCCTCTTCCAGGTCATCTATGTATATTGTAAACAGTTGTGGTCCCAGTACTGATCCCTGTGGCACACCACTAACCACTGATTTCCAACCGGAAAAGGACCCATTTATCCCGACTCTCTGCTTTCTGTTAGCCAGCCAATTCTCTATCCATGCTAATACATTTCCTCTGACTCTGCGTACCTTTATCTTCTGCAGTAACCTTTTGTGTGGCACCTTATCGAATTCCTTTTGGAAATCTAAATACACCACATCCATCGGTACACCTCTATCCACCATGCTCGTTATATCCTCAAAGTACAGGGGCAGTGAGGTGTTACTACAGTTGTACAGGGCCTTGTTGAGGCCACACCTGGAGTATTGTGTACAGTTTTGTTCCCCTAACTTGCGGAAGGACATTCCTGCTATTGAGGGAGTGCAGCGAAGGTTCACCAGACTGATTCCCGGGATGGCGGGACTGACATTTCAAGAAAGACTGGATCAACTGGGCTTGTATTCACTGGAGTTCAGAAGAATGAGAGGGGATCTCATAGAAACGTTTAAAATTCTGACGGATTTAGACAGGTTAGATGCAGGAAGAATGTTCTCAATGTTGGGGATGTCCAGAACCAGGGGTCACAGACTAAGGATAAGGGGTAGGCCATTTAGGACCGAGATGAGGAGAAAGCTCTTCACCCAGAGAGTGGTGAACCTGTGGAATTCTCTACCACAGAAAGTTGTTGAGGCCAATTCACTAAATATTTCAAAAAGGAGTTAGATGTACCACGAGGGGGATCAAGGGGTATGGTGAGAAAGCAGGAATGGGGTACTGAAGTTGCATGTTCAGACATGAACTCATTGAATGGTGGAGCAGGCTCGAAGGGCCGAATGGCCTACTCCTGCACCTATTTTCCATGTGACTATGTTTCTATGTTTCTATTTTGAAATATTAAAAAAATGACCGAGAGAAGATGGTGCTCGGGCAATGGGCAATGATAAACTAGTTTGCCTTCTCCGTGCCCACATCTCTGAGTGGAGGATGACTCGAGCACTCCAATATCCTTCTGAAACAGCTTTTGTGTTTCTTGGGTTTGGAGTGCTGGATGCTCAGATCAATGGTGGTGCAGCAGTCATAAGAACATAAGAACATAAGAAATAGGAACAGGAGTAGGCCATTCGGCCCCTCGAGCCTGCTCCGCCATTTAATACGATCATGGACTCAGGTCCATTTCCCTGCCCGCTCCCCATAACCCCTTAACCCCTTATCAGTTAAGAAACTCTCTGTCTCTGTCTTAAATCCATCCAATGACCCAGCATCCAAAGCACTCTGAGTCTGTGAATTCCACAGGTTTACAACCCTCTGAGAGAAGAAATTCCTTCTCATCTCAGATTTAAATGGGCGGCCCCTTATTCTAAGATTATGCCTCCTAGTTCTAGCTGGAATAAACAAACCTTCTACAGCAACACCCTTCCGACTGTCAGCTGGTAAGCGATGATTCCATTGTTCATGCTCCCTTCACCAGGTCTTCTAGCCGGCCACATTCACTCCTAGAGAGAATGGGATTGTTTGCCTTCTCCGTGCCCCCTTCTCTCAGTGGGGCCCAGTTACATGGGTGACTGTTGCTCACCCTGCAGACTGTCCCGAGCAATGCCCCGGGAGATCTATCAATGATAAGTAGCTGTCTACATTTACAGAACACAGAGTGAGCACCAAACTCAAGGGCTGGGAGGGGCTAGTCAGTGAGGGAGCTGAGAGTGGGACTCAGTAACCATCTGTGAGCATGGGTACAGGCTCCAGACTAACTATTAACAACATCAAAGATCGAATCACAACAAAATGAACTGTTTCAACAAGCTACTGTGCACCAGTATTACTGTATCTATTAAACTCGTTATATTGCTCATTCTGACTTTCACAAATGATGATACAAGATCAAAAGGTTAATCCCAACCTTTCAAAGCTCACAACCTTCTCTCTAATCTGCTGGTTGATGATGTTTTCATCGTGTTCTCTTCATAAAACAAAAATGGTGAGATATTCACTGTTACAGAGATCAGCCAGTTAGTCTCAGTCAGTGCTTTCCTTCACTGAAGCTGCTTGTGTCTCAGGTAGCCCCAGGTTACAAACCTATTGTGATGCCTGATCTCACTGTGATACACAGGGTAGGGTCAGGCTTGCCCTGTGATGTCACGGTTTGACCCGTCCAGTTACCTTGATGTAACTGTGTTGGTCAAAAACCCCTGGGCTTGAGATTAAAATGACGAGATGCACTAGAATACAACAACAGCTTTACACTTGGTTATGACGTAGAAACATAGAAACATAGAAAATAGGTGCAGGAGTAGGCCATTCGGCCCTTTGAGCCTGCATCGCCATTCAATGAGTTCATGGCTGAACATGCAACTTCAGTACCCCATTCCTGCTTTCTCACCATACCCCTGATCCCCCTAGTAGTAAGGACTTCATCTAACTCCTTTTTGAATATATTTAGTGAATTGGCCTCAACAACTTTCTGTGCGAGAGAATTCCACAGGTTCACCACTCTCTGGGTGAAGAAGTTTCTCCTCATCTCGGTCCTAAATGGCTTACCCCTTATCCTTAGACTGTGTCCCCTGGTTCTGCACTACCCAACATTGGGAACATTCTTCCCGCATCTAACCTGTCTAACCCCATCAGAATTCTAAACGTTTCTATGAGGTCCCCTCTCATTCTTCTGAACTCCAGTGAATACAAGCCCAGTTGATCCAGTCTTTCTTGATAGGTCAGTCCCACCATCCCGGGAATCAGTCTGGTGAACCTTTGCTGCACTCCGTCAATAGCAAGAATGTCCTTCCTCAGGTTAGGAGACCAAAACTGTACACAATACTCCAGGTGTGGCCTCACCAAGGCCCTGTACAACTGTAGCAACACCTCCCTGCCCCTGTACTCAAATCCCCTCGCTATGAAGACCAACATGCCATTTGCTTTCTTAACCGCCTGCTGGACCTGCATGCCAACCTTCAATGACTGATGTACCATGACACCCAGGTTTCGTTGCACCTCCCCTTTTCCTAATCTGTCACCATTCAGATAATAGTCTGTCTCTCTGTTTTTACCACCAAAGTGGATAACCTCACATTTATCCACATTATACTTCATCTGCCATGCATTTGCCCACTCACCAACCTATCAAAGTCGCTCTGCATCCTCCTCGCAGCTCACACTGCCACCCAACTTAGTGTCATCCGCAAATTTGGAGATACTACATTTAATCCCCTCGTCTAAATCATTAATGTACAGTGTAAACAGCTGGGACCCCAGCACAGAACCTTGCGGCACCCCACTAGTCACTGCCTGCCATTCTGAAAAGTACCCATTTACTCCTACTCTTTGCTTCCTGTCTGACAACCAGTTCTCAATCCACGTCAGCACACTACTCCCAATCCCATGTGCTTTAACTTTGCACATTAATCTCTTGTGTGGGACCTTGTTGAAAGCCTTCTGAAAGTCCAAATATACCACATCAACTGGTTCTCCCTTGTCCACTCCAATGGAATCATCCTCAAAAAATTCCAGAAGATTTGTCAAGCATGATTTCCCTTTCACAAATCCATGCTGACTTGGACCTATCATGTCACCTCTTTCCAAATGCACTGCTATGACATCCTTAATAATTGATTCCATCATTTTACCTACTACCGATGTCAGGCTGACCGGTCTATAATTCCCTGTTTTCTCTCTGCCTCCTTTTTTAAAAAATGGGGTTATATTGGCTACCCTCCACTCCATAGGAACTGATCCACAGTCAATGGAATGTTGTAAAATGACTGTCAATGCATCAGCTATTTCCAAGGCCACCTCCTTAAGTACTCTGGGATGCAGTCCATCAGGCCCTGGGGATTTATCGGCCTTCAATCCCATCAATTTCCCCAACACAATTTCCTGACTAATAAGGATTTCCCTCAGTTCCTCTTCCTTACTAGACCCTCTGACCCCTTTTATATCCGGAAGGTTGTTTGTGTCCTCCTTAGTGAATACCGAACCAAAGTACTTGTTCAATTGGTCCGCCATTTCTTTGTTCCCCGTTATGACTTCCCCTGATTCTGACTGCAGGGGACCTACGTTTGTTTATACTATCCTTTTTCTCTTTACATATCTACAGAAACTTTTGCAGTCCGTCTTAATGTTCCCTGTAAGCTTCTTCTCGTACTTCATTTTCCCTGCCCTAATCAAACCCTTTGTCCTCCTCTGCTGAGTTCTAAATTGCTCCCAGTCCCTGGGTTCGCTGCTATTTCTGGCCAATTTGTATGCCATTTCCTTGGCTTTAATACTATCCCTGATTTCCCTTGATAGCCACGGTTGAGCCACCTTCCATTTTTTATTTTTACGCCAGACAGGGATGTACAATGGTTGTAGTTCATTCATGCGGTCTCTAAATGTCTGCCATTGCCCATCCACAGTCAACCCCTTAAGTATCATTCGCCAATCTATCCTAGCCAATTCGTGCCTCATACCTTCAAAGTTAGCCTTCTTTAAGTTCTGGACCATGGTCTCTGAATTAACTGTATCATTCTCCATCCTAATGCAGAATTCCACCATATTATGGTCATTCTTCCCCCAAGGGGCCTCGCACAACGAGATTGCTAATTAATCCTCTCTCATTACATAACACCCAGTCTAAGATGGCCTCCTCCCTAGTTGGTTCCTCGACATACGGGTCTAGAAAACCATCCCTTATGCACTCCAGGAAATCCTCCTCCACCGTATTGCTTCCAGTTTGGTTAGCCCAATCGATGTGCATATTAAAGTCACCCATTATAACTGCTGCACCTTTATTGCATGCACCCCTAATTTCCTGTTTGATGCCCTCCCCAACATCACTACTACTGTTTGGAGGTCTGTACACAACTCCCACTTACGTTTTTTGCCCTTTGGTGTTCTGCAGCTCTACCCATATAGATTCCACATTATCCAAGCTAATGTCCTTCCTAACTAATGCATTAATCTGCTCCTTAACCAGCAATGCTACCCCACCTCCTTTTCCTTTTATTCTATCCTTCCTGAATGTTGAATACCCCTGGATGTTGAGTTCCCAGCCCTGATCATCCTGGAGCCACGTCTCCGTAATCCCAATCACATCATATTTGTTAACATCTATTTGCACAGTTAATTCATCCACCTTATTACGGATACTCCTTGCATTAAGACACAAAGCCTTCAGGCTTGTTTTTTTAACACCCTTTGTCCTTTTAGAATTTTGCTGTACAGTGGCCCTTTTTGTTCTTTGCCTTGGGTTTCTCTGCCCTCCACTTTTCATCATCTCCTTTCTGTCTTTTGCTTTTGTCTCCTTTTTGTTTCCCTCTGTCTCCCTGCATTGGTTCCCATCCCCCTGCCATATTAGTTTAACTCCTCCCCAACAGCACTAGCAAACACTCCCCCTCGGACATTGGTTACGGTCCTGCCCAGGTGCAGACCATCCGGTTTGTACTGGTCCCACGTCCCCCAGAACCGGTTCCAATGCCCCATGAATTTGAATCCCTCCCTGCTGCACCACTGCTCAAGCCACGTATTCATCTGCGCTATCCTGTGATTCCTACTCTGACCAGCACGTGGCACTGATAGCAATCCCGAGATTACTACTTTTGAGGTCCTACTTTTTAATTTAGCTCCTAGCTCCTTAAATTCGTTTCTTAGGACCTCATCCCTTTTTTTACCTATGTCGTTGGTACCAATGTGCACCACGACAATTGGCTGTTCTCCCTCCCTTTTTAGAATGTCCTGCACCCGCTCCGAGACATCCTTGACCCTTGCACCAGAGAGGCAACATACCATTCTGGAGTCTCGGTTGCGGCCGCAGAAACGCCTATCTATTCCCCTTACAATTGAATCCCCTATCACTATCGCTCTCCCACTCTTTTTCCTGCCCTCCTGTGCAACAGAGCCAGCCACGGTGCCATGAACTTGGCTACTGCTGCCCTCCCCTGATGAGTCATCCCCCTCAACAGTACCCAAAGCAGTGTATCTGTTTTGCAGGGGAATGACCACAGGGGACCCCTGTACTACCTTCCTTGCACTGCTCTTCCTGCTGGTCTTCCATTCCCTATCTGGTTGTGGACCCTTTCCCTGCGGTAAGACCAACTCGCTACACGTGCTACTCACATCATTCTCAGCATCGTGGATGCTCCAGAGTGAATCCACCCTCAGCTCCAACTCCGCAACGCGGTCCGTCAGGAGCTGGAGGCGGATACACTTCCTGCAGATATAGTCGTCAGGGACACTGGTGTCATCCCTGAGTTCCCACATGGTACAGGAGGAGCATAACACGCGACTGAGCTCTCCTGCTATGACTTAACCCTTAGATAAGCAACAACAATCCTAAAGTTTACTCACTGTTATAGAAGAGAAAGAAGAAAAACTACTCACCAATCACCAGCCAATTACTTACCCCCTTGGCTGTGACGTCACCTTTCTGTTTCTTTCTACTTCTTTTTTGCCTTCTCCCTGTAGCTGCACAAGTCACGCCTTTTATAGGCCTCTCCACGCACCTCCTCGACGCTGTGCCCCGGACTCCCTGCTGTGCCTTTTATAGGCCTCACCAACGGACCTCCTCGATGCTCAGCAAGCAAATGTATTGAACGGAACTGCCGTCAGCATCCAAATGTATTGTATGGAATTACTGACCGCATCCAAATGTACTGCTCGGGCGATGGACAATGATAAACTTGTTTGCCTTCTCCATGCCCACATCTCTGGGTGGAGGATGACTCTAGCACTCCAATGTCCTTCTGAAACAGCTTTTGTGTTTCTTGGGTTTGGAGTGCTGGACGCTCAGATCAATGGTGGTGCAGCAGTCATAAGAACATAAGAACATAAGAAATAGGAGCAGGAGTAGGCCATAAAGCCCCTCGAGTTGCTCCGCTATTTAATACGATCATGGCTGATCGGATCATGGACTCAGATCCACTTCCCTGCCCACTCCCCATAACCCCTTAACCCCTTATCAGTTAAGAAACTGTCTCTTTCTGTCAAATCCATTAAATGACCCAGCATCCAAAAGCAGACTGAGGCAGCGAATTCCACAGATTTCCAACCCTCTGAGAGAAGAAATTCCTCCTCATCTCATTTTTAAATGGGCGGCCCCTTATTCTAAGATCATGTCCCCTAGTTCTAGTCTCCCCCATCAGCAGAAACATCCTCTCTTCATCCACCTTGTCAAGCCCCCTCATAATCTTAAACGCTTCAATAAGATCACCTCTCATTCTTCTGAATTCCAATCAATAGAGGCCTAACCTCCTCAGCCTTTCCTCATAAGTCAACCCCCTCATCTCCGGAATCAACCTAGTGATCCGTCTCTGAACTGCCTCCAAAGCGAGTATATCCTTTCGTAAATATGGAAACCAAAACTGCACGCAGTACTCCAGGTGTGGCCTCACCAATACCCTGTATAACTGGAGCAAGACTTCCCTGCTTTTATACTCCATCCCCTTTGCAATAAAGACCAAGATACCATTGACCTTCCTGATCACTTGCTGTACCTGCATACTAACCTTTTGTATTTCATGCACCAGGACCCCCAGGTCTCACTTACTGCAGCACTTTACAATCTTTCTCCATTTAAATAATAACTTGCTCTTTGATTTTTTTCTACCAAAGTGCATGACCTCACACTTTCCAACATTATACTTCATCTGCCAAATGTTTGCCACTCACTTAGCCTGTCTATGTCCTTTTGCAGATTTTTTTTGTCCTCCTCACTCATTGCTTTTCCTCCCATCTTTGTTTCGCTCGCAAACTTGGCTACGTTACACTCAGTCCCTTCTTCTAAGTCATTAATATAGATTGTAAATAGGTGAGGACCCAGCACTGATCCCTGCAGCACCCCACTAGTTACTGATTGCCACCCCGAGAATGAACCATTTATCCCGACTCTCTGTTCTCTGTTAGTTAGCCAATCCTCTATCCATGATAATATATTACCCCCGACCCCGTGAACTTTTATCTTGTGTCCTAACCTTTTATGTGGCACCTTGTCAAATGTCTTCTGGAAATCCAAATACACCACATCTACTGGTTCCCCTTTATCCACCCTGTTCATTATATCCTCAAAGAATTCCAGAAAATTTGTCAAACATGTCTTCCTCTTCATAAATCCATGCTGACTCTGCCTGACTGCATTATGTTTTTCCAAATGTCCTGCTACTGATTCTTTAACAACATTTTCCCAACCCTGTCCTTTAACCAATCCTCAATCCATGCTAGTATATCACTCCTAATCCCATCAACCCTCTTTTGTTTAATAATCTCTGGTGTGGCACCTTATCGAATGCCTTCTGAATATCCAAACTAGACCACATCCACTGATTCCCCCGATCTATTCTGCTAGTTACCACCTCAAAAAACTCAAAACAGATTTGTCAAACACGTTTTCCCTTTCATAAATCAATGTTGACTCTGCCCAATCCTATTATTATTTTCTCAGTGCCCTTAATAATAGATTCTAGCATTTTCCCTATTACTGATGTCAGGCTAACAGGTCTGTAGTTCCCCGTTTTCTCTCTCCCTCCTTTCTTAAATAGTGGCGTAACATTAGCAACATTCCAGTCCACGGGAACCGTTCTAGAATCTATGGGACTAGACTTTCGGCACATCATCGTCCAATTTATCCCCCATTTATCGCCCACTTATAGCCCATTTATGCCCATTTATTGCCCATTTATCACCCATTTATTGCCCATTTAATGCTGAGATACAGACTATTGCCCATTTTTGCCAGAAAGTGGAAACTAGCACCCGATTATCGCCCATTTATCGCCAGCCAATGTGCTGCATCGCCCGGCTTAAGTTTGAAAAATATATGACGTCGTCTGCGTGCCAGGCCGAGAATAGTGCTGAAAATGGAAACTTGTGCCCGATTATCGCCCAGATGATCGCCACCGCAACTTCCGGCATTTCGCCCACACTTCGCCGAAATGGTCGCTGGTCGAAAAAGTCACTGAAAAAAAGCTGCACTCACCTGACCTTAAGTCGGTGCTACTCGGCAGTACTCGGCAATACTCGGCAGTACTCGGCAATACTCGGCAGTACTCGGCAATACTCGGCAATACTCGGCAGTACTCGGCAATACTCGGCAGTACTCGGCAATACTCGGCAGTACTCGGCAATACTCGGCAGTACTCGGCAGTACTCGGCAGTACTCGGCAGTACTCGGCAATACTCGGCAGTACTCGGCAATACTCGGCAGTACTCGGCAGTACTCGGCAATACTCGGCAGTACTCGGCAATACTCGGCAGTACTCGGCAGTACTCGGCAATACTCGGCAG
The DNA here is from genome assembly GCF_044704955.1 of Pristiophorus japonicus. Taxonomy (NCBI): domain Eukaryota; kingdom Metazoa; phylum Chordata; class Chondrichthyes; family Pristiophoridae; genus Pristiophorus; species Pristiophorus japonicus. Next base: position 709,196 of record NW_027252428.1, read on the forward strand.
TACTCGGCAATACTCGGCAGTACTCGGCAATACTCGGCAGTACTCGGCAGTACTCGGCAATACTCGGCAGTACTCTGCAATACTCGGCAGTACTCGGCAGTACTCGGCAGTACACGGCAATACTCGGCAATACTCGGCAGTACTCGGCAATACTCGGCAATACTCGGCAGTACTCGGCAATACTCGGCAGTACTCGGCAATACTCGGCAGTACTCGGCAATACTCGGCAGTACTCGGCAATACTCGGCATTACTCGGCAGTACTCGGCAATACTCAGCAATACTAGGCAATACTCGACAGTACTCGGCAATACTCGGCAATGCTCGGCAATACTCGGCAATACTCGACAGTACTCGGCAATACTCGGCAATACTCGGCAATACTCGGCAGTACTCGGCAATACTTGGCAGTACTCGGCAATACTCGGCAGTACTCGGCAATACTCGGCAATACTCGGCAATACTCGGCAGTACTCGGCAATACTCGGCAATACTCGGCAATACTCGGCAGTACTCGGCAGTACTCTACAATACTCGGCAATACTCGGCAGTACTCGGCAATACTCGGCAGTACTCGGCAGTACTCGGCAGTACTCGGCAGTACTCGGCAGTACTCGGCAGTACACGGCAATACTCGGCAGTACTCGGCAGTACTCGGCAATACTCGGCAGTACTCGGCAGTACTCGGCAGTACTCGGCAGTACTCGGCAGTACACGGCAATATTCAGCAATACTCGGCAGTACTCGGCAATACTCGGCAATACTCGGCAATACTCCGCAGTACTTGGCAGTACTCGGCAGTACTCGGCAATACTCGGCAATACTCGGCAGTACTCGGCAGTACTCGGCAATACTCGGCAGTACTCGGCATTACTCGGCAGTACTCGGCAATACTCAGCAATACTCGGCAATACTCGACAGTGCTCGGCAATACTCGGCAATGCTCTGCAATACTCGGCAATACTCGACAGTACTCGGCAATACTCGGCAATACTCGGCAATACTCGGCAGTACTCGGCAATACTCGGCAGTACTCGGCAATACTCGGCAGTACTCGGCAATACTCGGCAATACTCGGCAATACTCGGCAGTACTCGGCAATACTCGGCAGTACTCGGCAGTAAACGGCAATACTCGGCAATACTCGGCAGTACTCGGCAATACTCGGCAGTACTCGGCAATACTCGGCAATACTCGGCAGTACACGGCAATACTCGGCAGTACTCGGCAGTACTCGGCAGTACCCTGCAGTACTCGGCAGTACTCGGCAATACTTGGCAGTACTCGGCAATACTCGGCAATACTTGGCAGTACACGGCAATACTCTGCAATACTCGGCAATACTCGGCAATACTCGGCAGTACTCTGCATTACTCGGCAATACTGGGCAGTACACGGCAATACTCGGCAATACTCGGCAGTACACGGCAATACTCGGCAGTACACGGCAATACTCGGCAGTACTCGGCAGTACTTTGCAATACTCGGCAGTACTCGGCAATACTCGGCAATACTCGGCAATACTCGGCAGTACTCGGCAATACTCGGCAGTAGACGGCAATACTCGGCAATACTCGGCAATACTCGGCAATACTCGGCAGTACACGGCAATACTCGGCAATAATCGGCAATACTCGGCAGTACTCGGCAATACTCGGCAGTACTCGGCAATACTCGGCAATACTCGGCAGTACTCGGCAATACTCGGCAGTACTCGGCAGTAGACGGCAATACTCGGCAGTACTCGGCAGTACTCGGCAATACTCGGCAATACTCGGCAATACTCGGCAATACTCTGCAATACTCGGCAGTACTCGGCAATACTCGGCAATACTCGGTAGTACTCGGCAATACTCGGCAGTACTCGGCAATACTCAGCAATACTCGGCAGTACTCTGCAATACTCGGCAGTACTCGGCAGTACTCGGCAGTACACGGCAATACTCGGCAATACTCGGCAGTACTCGGCAATACTCGGCAATACTCGGCAGTACTCGGCAATACTCGGCAGTACTCGGCAATACTCGGCAGTACTCGGCAATACTCGGCAGTACTCGGCAATACTCGGCATTACTCGGCAGTACTCGGCAATACTCAGCAATACTAGGCAATACTCGACAGTACTCGGCAATACTCGGCAATGCTCGGCAATACTCGGCAATACTCGACAGTACTCGGCAATACTCGGCAATACTCGGCAATACTCGGCAGTACTCGGCAATACTTGGCAGTACTCGGCAATACTCGGCAGTACTCGGCAATACTCGGCAATACTCGGCAATACTCGGCAGTACTCGGCAATACTCGGCAATACTCGGCAATACTCGGCAGTACTCGGCAGTACTCTACAATACTCGGCAATACTCGGCAGTACTCGGCAATACTCGGCAGTACTCGGCAGTACTCGGCAGTACTCGGCAGTACTCGGCAGTACACGGCAATACTCGGCAGTACTCGGCAGTACTCGGCAATACTCGGCAGTACTCGGCAGTACTCGGCAGTACTCGGCAGTACACGGCAATATTCAGCAATACTCGGCAGTACTCGGCAATACTCGGCAATACTCGGCAATACTCCGCAGTACTTGGCAGTACTCGGCAGTACTCGGCAATACTCGGCAATACTCGGCAGTACTCGGCAGTACTCGGCAATACTCGGCAGTACTCGGCATTACTCGGCAGTACTCGGCAATACTCGGCAATACTCGGCAATACTCGACAGTGCTCGGCAATACTCGGCAATGCTCTGCAATACTCGGCAATACTCGACAGTACTCGGCAATACTCGGCAATACTCGGCAATACTCGGCAGTACTCGGCAATACTCGGCAGTACTCGGCAATACTCGGCAGTACTCGGCAATACTCGGCAATACTCGGCAATACTCGGCAGTACTCGGCAATACTCGGCAGTACTCGGCAGTAAACGGCAATACTCGGCAATACTCGGCAGTACTCGGCAATACTCGGCAGTACTCGGCAATACTCGGCAATACTCGGCAGTACACGGCAATACTCGGCAGTACTCGGCAGTACTCGGCAGTACCCTGCAGTACTCGGCAGTACTCGGCAATACTTGGCAGTACTCGGCAATACTCGGCAATACTTGGCAGTACACGGCAATACTCTGCAATACTCGGCAATACTCGGCAATACTCGGCAGTACTCTGCATTACTCGGCAATACTGGGCAGTACACGGCAATACTCGGCAATACTCGGCAGTACACGGCAATACTCGGCAGTACACGGCAATACTCGGCAGTACTCGGCAGTACTTTGCAATACTCGGCAGTACTCGGCAATACTCGGCAATACTCGGCAATACTCGGCAGTACTCGGCTATACTCGGCAGTAGACGGCAATACTCGGCAGTACTCGGCAGTACTCGGCAATACTCGGCAATACTCGGCAGTACTCGGCAATACTCGGCAGTACTCGGCAGTACTCGGCAATACTCGGCAATACTCGGCAATACTCGGCAGTACACGGCAATACTCGGCAATAATCGGCAATACTCGGCAGTACTCGGCAATACTCGGCAGTACTCGGCAATACTCGGCAATACTCGGCAGTACTCGGCAATACTCGGCAGTACTCGGCAGTAGACGGCAATACTCGGCAGTACTCGGCAGTACTCGGCAATACTCGGCAATACTCGGCAATACTCGGCAATACTCTGCAATACTCGGCAGTACTCGGCAATACTCGGCAGTACTCTGCAATACTCGGCAATACTCGGCAGTACTCGGCAATACTCGGCAGTACTCGGCAGTACTCGGCAATACTCGGCAGTACACGGCAGTACTCGGCAATACTCGGCAATACTCGGCAGTACTCGGCAATACTCGGCAATACTCGGCAGTACTCGGCAGTACTCGGCAATACTCGGCAATACTCGGCATTACTCAACAATACTCGGCAATACTCGGCAGTACTCGGCAGTACTCGCCAATACTCGCCAATACTCGGCAATACTTGGCAGTACTCGGCAGTACTCGGCAGTACTCTGCAATACTCGGCAGTACTCGGCAGTACTCGGCCATACTCGGCAATACTTGGCAGTACTCGGCAGTACTCGGCAATACTCGGCAGTACTCGGCAGTACTCGGCAATACTCGCCAATACTCGGCAATACTTGGCACTACTCGGCAGTACTCGGCAGTACTCTGCAATACTCGGCAGTACTCGGCAGTACTCGGCCATACTCGGCAATACTTGGCAGTACTCGGCAGTACTCGGCAATACTCGGCAGTACTCGGCAATACTCGGCAGTACTCGGCAATACTCGGCAGTACTCGGCAATACTCGGCAATACTCGGCAGTACTCGGCAGTACTCGGCAATACTCGGCAATACTCGGCAATACACAGCAATACTTGGCAATACTCGGCAATACTCGGCAATACTCGACAGTACTCGGCAATACTCGGCAATGCTCGGCAATACTCGGCAATACTCGACAGTACTCGGCAATACTCGGCAATACTCGGCAATACTCGGCAGTACTCGGCAATACTCGGCAATACTCGGCAGTACTCGGCAATACTCGGCAGTACTCGGCAGTAGACGGCAATACTCGGCAGTACTCGGCAGTACTCGGCAATACTCGGCAATACTCGGCAATACTCGGCAATACTCTGCAATACTCGGCAGTACTCGGCAATACTCGGCAGTACTCTGCAATACTCGGCAATACTCGGCAGTACTCGGCAATACTCGGCAGTACTCGGCAGTACTCGGCAATACTCGGCAGTACACGGCAGTACTCGGCAATACTCGGCAATACTCGGCAGTACTCGGCAATACTCGGCAATACTCGGCAGTACTCGGCAGTACTCGGCAATACTCGGCAATACTCGGCATTACTCAACAATACTCGGCAATACTCGGCAGTACTCGGCAGTACTCGCCAATACTCGCCAATACTCGGCAATACTTGGCAATACTCGGCAGTACTCGGCAGTACTCTGCAATACTCGGCAGTACTCGGCAGTACTCGGCCATACTCGGCAATACTTGGCAGTACTCGGCAGTACTCGGCAATACTCGGCAGTACTCGGCAGTACTCGGCAATACTCGCCAATACTCGGCAATACTTGGCACTACTCGGCAGTACTCGGCAGTACTCTGCAATACTCGGCAGTACTCGGCAGTACTCGGCCATACTCGGCAATACTTGGCAGTACTCGGCAGTACTCGGCAATACTCGGCAGTACTCGGCAATACTCGGCAGTACTCGGCAATACTCGGCAGTACTCGGCAATACTCGCCAATACTCGGCAGTACTCGGCAGTACTCGGCAATACTCGGCAATACTCGGCAATACACAGCAATACTTGGCAATACTCGGCAATACTCGGCAATACTCGACAGTACTCGGCAATACTCGGCAATGCTCGGCAATACTCGGCAATACTCGACAGTACTCGGCAATACTCGGCAATACTCGGCAATACTCGGCAGTACACGGCAATACTCGTCAGTACTCGGCAGTACTCTGCAATACTCGGCAATACTCAGCAATACTCGGCAGTACTCGGCAATACTCAGCAATACTCGGCAGTACTCGGCAATACTCGGCAATACTCGGCAATACTCGGTAGTACTCGGCAATACTCGGCAGTACTCGGCAATACTCAGCAATACTCGGCAGTACTCGGCAATACTCTGCAATACTCGGCAATACTCGGTAGTACTCGGCAATACTCGGCAATACTCGGCAATAGTCGGCAATACTCAGCAATACTCGGCAGTACTCGGCAATACTCTGCAATACTCGGCAATACTCGGCAATACTCTGCAATACTCGGCAATACTCGGCAATACTCGGCAGTACTCGGCAATACTCGGCAGTACTCGGCAATACTCTGCAATACTCGGCAATAGTCGGCAATACTCAGCAATACTCGGCAATACTCGGCAGTACTCGGCAATACTCTGCAATACTCGGCAATAGTCGGCAATACTCAGCAATACTCGGCAGTACTCGGCAATACTCTGCAATACTCGGCAATAGTCGGCAATACTCAGCAATACTCGGCAGTACTCGGCAATACTCTGCAATACTCGGCAATACTCGGCAATACTTGGCAATAGTCGGCAATACTCGGCAATACTCTGCAATACTCGGCAATACTCTGCAATACTCGGCAATAGTCGGCAATACTCAGCAATACTCGGCAGTACTCGGCAATACTCTGCAATACTCTGCAATACTCGGCAATACTCTGCAATACTCGGCAGTACTCGGCAATACTCTGCAATACTCGGCAATACTTGGCAATAGTCGGCAATACTCGGCAATACTCGGCAATACTCGGCAATACTCGGCAATACTCGGCAATACTCGGCAGTACTCGGCAATACTCGGCAATACTCGGCAATACTCGACAGTACTCGGCAGTACTCGGCAGTACTCGGCAATACTCTGCAATACTCGGCAATACTCGGCAATACTCGGCAATACTCGGCAATACTCGACAGTACTCGGCAATACTCGGAAATACTCGGCAATACTCGGCAATACTCGGCAATACTCGGCAATACTCGGCAATACTCAGCAATACTCGACAGTACTCGGCAGTACTCGGCAATACTCTGCAATACTCGGCAATACTCTGCAATACTCGGCAATACTCGGCAATACTCGGCAATACTCGGCAATACTCGGCACTACCGATGCCTTTTCGACAGTTGGAGGATCTGTACTGAAAGGCTGCTTCAAGTGTTTGTGAGGAGAATCAATCTCTGAGTGATTTTAAGGGCCTTTTTGACCCTTGCCAATCATCTAATCACATTTGTATCTGTTGAGGACAAATGAAGGGCATTTCTAGTGATTGATGGTGATGGGCCTGTAATTTCTCAGCCAGTATTGGTCACTAATCACATGCTGCAGACTGACGATGGGAGAAGGTATATTGAAGAACTATATGTGTCCAATCAAAGAGTTGGCAGACTGGTGCAGAGGAAGAGACATTGCACCCAACGCATTTACAGGGAATAGTGATCATAGCTGAACTTGTCCAATAACATGTGCATTAGGAGGCTGCGATTCCGAAAGGAGGACATCAGTGAGATATGCCAGCTCATCAAGGGGGATCTGCAGCCTACCAGCACCATCAGGACTGCACTGCCTGTTGAGGTTAAGGTTACTGCGGCACTTTCCTTCTATGCATCGGGCTCCTTTCAAACCTCAGCTGGCTACATTTGCGGTACCTATCAGCACGCCCGCCACACACTGCTCCATTCGACAGGTGACTGAAGCCCTTTACGCACTCAGGATGGACTTTATAAACTTCCCTATGGCCAGGGAGGCACAGATTGAGAGGGCTTTGGGTTTCTCGCAAATAGCAAACTTCCTCAAGGTGCAGGGAGCAATAGACTGTACGCACATCGCCCTGCGAGCACCTTTTCAGGATGTAGAGGTACTTCGGAAGCGAAAAGGATTCCACTCCCTGAATGTGCAGCTCGTTGTCAACCACAAGCAAATAATCCTGGCAGTAAATGCAATTATCCAGGCAGCATCCATGATGCACACATCTTGCATGGGAGCACTGTCTCTGACCTGTTTAAGAGTCAGCCACAAGGTCACGGTTGGATGCTGGGGGATAAAGGATATGATCTTGCCAGCTGGCGCATGACCCCCCTGCGTAAGCCCCAGACGGAAGCCGAGAAGTGCTACAATGAAAGCCATATAGCGATATGCAATGTGGTTAGAAAGTCAATCGGAGTGCTTAAACAGCGCTTCAGATGCCTGGACCACTCAGGAGGTAACCTACAATACCACCCTGAGCAGGTCGCGGAGCTTATTGTGGTGTGCTGCATGTTGTAGAACCTAGCTATCAGGAGAGGACAACAATTGCAGATGGGACCGCCGGTCCACCTCAGGAGAGAGGAGAAGCGGAAGTGGAGGATGAGGAGGAGGATGACGAGGACCTCGGGGAGGACAATCAGCCTGGCGATGAACCCATGCTCCCCCCGTAAGACTGGAAAAGCCCCAGGGTAGTTGGTGGCTGTAAAACCCTTGCGTCAACAGCTGATAAATGAAGACTTTGTGTGAACTTACATTGGTGACGGTTACACTTTTGTTGTGTTCCATCCTTGCCTGGCCTGGGCTGGCCATGGCCATTGTGTCCAACCCTTGTATTGATGTTTCACCTTACGTTATTAGAAAACACTTTAGGACAATTGTAAAGTTAAATAAAAATATTTAATAGTTAAACTCACATCTGTCTGGGTGTTGGTGGGACAGCACCTCGGGGTGCTGCAAGGTATGGACAGTGTTGGTCATTTGACCCATTGCCAAAACTATCCGCTCCATGCCCTCCGATATTCGTGTGGACATTGCGGCAGTGTTTCCGGTCAACCCACCAATCGCCTGGAGGAGCTGTCGACCGATACCGACACTGTCCCTGGACAGTGCCACCAGGTCCTCAGTAGGATCTGCCTGTCGAGTGCATGCCTATCTCGCCGAATCAACCTCTGTGGGGTCAGCGTGGGCACTGTACGCCTTGGAGTGGCCTGCTGCAAGCCGCTTGGCCCCGCTACTTCATCCGCCCATGGCCGCAGGTACCACAGATGACAATTGGTCATCTTCCTCCTCCTCAGTAGTCTCCTCCGGACCCGTGGTGATGACCACCTGCAATGGCACAGGCGTCCGTGGAGGGGCCTCCCTTCGGGAGTCTCGGCACCTGCAAATCATCATTGAGGTTATTAGAACAGAAGCACATGGTATTGGGGGTAATGTACTGATGTGGAGAGAGAACTGGTTGGCAGACAGGAAGCAGAGAGTCGGGATAAACGGGTCCTTTTTAGAATGGCAGGCCGTGACCAGTGGGGTGAAAGGTCAACATTCACTGGAAACCCCCCCCCCCACCGCCCCCCCCACCCCTCCCCACCGCCCACCCCCTCCCCGCCCCCGTGTTTGGGCTCATTGGAAAGGAAATTTAATTTGTGACTACCGGAAAGTTTGAAATCCTAAAGTGCTTATGGAAGAAACCACGAACTTTAATCGAATTTTGGACTTTTACAAGACAAATTCAAGTCTGTGGGCGGGCCTAAAAGAATTGAAGGAGCCAACTTGATTGTTGGAACTGTCTGGGTGTTGGGGCTAAGGTAAAGTGTCTGGAGAAATGGATATTCGAAAACCCTCCTCCACAAGAGACATTAACATTACAACATTAACTCAGAGATGGCCAGCCATCCAACCGAACCGAGAAAAGCCATATTGAGCACGCATAAAAACAAAAGGGCCCACTACAGCCTGTGTGCAAAAACCAAGCACAAAAGGACATTGCGATTACCAAGCCAATATTTTCCATCAGGAAACAGATTTAGAAGAGCAACCCGCCCAAACACGTTAACTTTTAACGAGCCCGCCAAAATATTAAAAAGTTATGTCAAGCCTGCCAAATTTAAACAAAGAATTCTGGACTGATTTGGCACGAAGATTAGGACAGCTCAAACCGTATAACTGGCCCCTGTTTTAACAGAGGCTAGGTTGCGACTACCTCAGGAGACACTGAGTATGCTATGTGTGTATGCCATACTACGATTATGCCATCAAGTAGGGAGAGAGACCAACGCGACAGTTGAAAACTAACTTCTCCAGCCTCGAAGTCCTGAAGTCCAAAAGGGAAGGAAGAAGATCACCATCGTGGCAGTAACTGACCACAGCCAACGTGGTACCAATAAAAGCCACCGAGATCGACCAAACTCGAAACAAAACTCCAACGGAAAGAAACCGAAGAATCGAAAGTTTCCACTCTACAAGCTGTTCCTGAGCTACCAATGGATAAAACATTACCGAAAGTACTGTAAAAACCTACTTCTAATGATAGAAAATGGGTAATTATCCCACAAATCCAAAACGTGCCTTTCCGCATCAGCGGACTCAGCCCAACTGAAGATTGTGCAGTCAGAAGTCCTCTCCGATGTTCGGGGGACGGCAAGCAGAACCTACAGAACTCAACGAACCCCGAAATCGCGAACTACCGCTAACTGACCAGAAAGGATTGGTAAGCATAGTCCCTGTCTGCCCTGGAGTCTAACCTAGCTAGGCTTAGTGTAAGGGGTTTTCACAGGGTTGTTGTTGTGCCTTGGGTGTCTCTCTCTGGGCTTCTGCCCTCACAGCTTATGCCTGGCCTGTGAGGTACCCTGAGTGCTGCAAGAGCACCCCTGGAGAGACTGTGTCCACAGCTTATGAAGGGGGTTTTGAGACTCGTGCGCCCCCACAGCTTATGCCTAGCCTGTGAGGCACCTGTGAGTGTCAAACACTCCTAACCCCTTCTTCCCTAGCCTGTGACACACAGTTGAGCGTTTTCGAGGCGCTCCTAGCTTCCCTTACACGGTTCTAACATAAGACTCACGACCAGGAGATGTAATACAATAGAACTGAAACAAGGTGATTCCAAGAGGAACTTTAGGCTTCCAATTTATTTGACAAGATGTAACTCAACAAACAGCAATACACCAACAAAACAATCCCCCTAAATCCCACTAAAACGGACCCAACGAAAATCTTTACACCAGTTTAGCAGTACAATGCCCAACCTCCCACCTTTCCTGGCCTAACTGAGTTGGGAGTTCTGGGGACCGGAGGTTATACTCACTACTGTGCCTTCCGCAGTCTGGTGGTTTGTTTCTTCTATCTTCGGTGTCTTCGGACACTGGTTTTCCTTCAGTGTCGAGAGGCTTGTGGTTGTGGTTGTTGAATCACGAGGGCAGGGAAAATCATCACTTCTTTTCTTCACCACGTCAGAAACCCCTTTTTTATAGCCAGATTGTCCAGTCCGCCTCTCCTGCTGAAGTCGATTCTTCTCATTGGTGGACTTTTGATTTTGAAAAATGCAGCAGTTTGAGGTTTTTAGGTTTTTTTTCCCCCACTGATCTTAACCTACTCAAGGTTTGAGTGGGTGTTGATTGCATTGGCCTCCTGTAGCCATTGTGCTAGTCTGGCCTGAGCCAGATATTTCTATGCCTGATGAAAAAGGTGTTGGAATATGTATGTGGCATTGTTTAAATGCTAATGTTTTCAAGGGGCAAGTTTCGAGGGTATACAGTTCCCAGACAATTTGATTAGTTCCAATGTCCAAACTGGCCCTTTTCTTGCAGACCTTTAAAAAAATCCCAAATTCGATTAAAGTTCGTAGTTTCTTCCATGTGCACTTTAGGATTTCAAACTTTCTGGTAGATAGTTCCAAATTAAATTCCCTTTCCTATGAGTCCAAACACTGGGGGGGGGTCTCCACTTGTGTCCCAAAGTTTTCCTTCCATCGGTTTCAATTCACAGCACAGACTGATCCCACAGCCCTTTTCCTTCTGGGTAAAATGAGGGGGTTTTCGTCCTCCCCTACATAATGTACTGGGAGGTGGGAGGTGTAATTCTTACTGTAACACCCTTTGAATGTGTAATGTATTGTTCTTTATTACAGTGATTATAAGGCTGACCTTGTACTTTCTTGTCTGCAATAAAGTCAAAGTTCTTTGCACCAAACCAGTTGTCCTTTGCATTTTGTCACATTCCCCAAATAAACCCAGAGTGTAGAACCCAAGGGAGTGGGAGCCATTCGAACCGCTCAAGTAGGTCAGAGGTGAACCTGAAGCCTGGGACCACCCCTTACAAAATGGCGACCGCGGCAGGACTCTGGTCCAAGGGCTGTGATGCGGAGAGTGCTGGTTTGGGGGCAAGAACCAAGATGGAAGAGAGGATTTCCTCCTATGTGTACAAGAAAGTGAATGTCACTCAGGAATGGGTGCTTGGTCTGTTGTGCGCTGAGCGTCCAGCCGACGCTGCAGCCCAGTGGACAGCAAGCAAGGATCACAAAGAATCAGTAGCGAAGGCAATCTGATTGGTCTGTCTGCAGCGACAGGTCCAACTCCTGGATAAAACCAGTGAGACACTACAGGCAGAATTATGGGAATGTGCAGAGAACTATCAGGAAAGGGCTATGGCAGAAGAAAGGTTATGGGGAGAACTCCGTAAGCTAAAACAGGAAAAGACCCAGCTAATGGAAAAGTTTAAAAACAGTCAGGACTATTTTCAATGTCAGGTTACCGAGGCCAAAAGTAATGAAAAGTCACTGCGGGAGGAACGCACTCGCCTCACCCGACAAGTAAAAGAGCTCCAGGAAAATTTAAAAGATGTGCAAGCAGCGTATAAAGTAGCTAGCACTAATGGGTTTGAATCGGGAGACCACGGTCCCTGCCAGCAGCAAATCAAGAGTTTAAATCTTGCTCCGTCCAAAGAAAAAGGCATGGTATGTTTAATAAGCCCGGGTACGCCCCAGGTAAACCTGGAAGAGAAGGAAGAAGCTACCTGGCCACTACCTGTAGCACCGGTGACTACACCGGTGAAGCAGCAGGAGAGGCGAATGAGTTGCAGGGCGAACAGGGATAGTGAACCACCATCACCTGTAGCACCGAGTTCCAGCTCGGTCTGGCAGCAGGGAGGAGAGGGAGGCGAGCCAGAACAGGGAGAGCCAGAACCAGGGCCAATGTGCCCGGTCCGGCAACAGAAGTTTGGCCTGCCCACCCTTGCCGGGGGTCCAGGGCCCCTGGAAAGTCAGTTTGTGGTCCCCCACACTCCCCACCAGCTTAGGGCTATGATAAGCCACCTGGGAAAGCTCACTCCAAAGGGAGACCCCTCAGTTCACTTTGTGGAGGTGGAACAGACAGGGGATATTAATGGGTGTGATGAGGCCGAGATGGCAAAATGCTTCGCCTATCTCCAGACAGCAAACTGTACCAGTCCCTCTCGACTGAGAGCAAAAGAGGACAGAAAACACTTGCTGCCATCCAGAAAGACATTTTAGAAGCTATGGGCTGCATGAAGTGAGTCCCTTCTCCAGAGTAAATGGTGCAGCTCACAGGGGAAACCCCACAGGCTTTCGCAGACCAACTGTGGCCTGTGGAGGGGACCTCAACTGAAATCACTTAAACCCGGCCGAGTTAGCCCACTGGCTCCGAAGCCTAGTATCTAACAGTTTACCCAGAATAAGAACCAAGGCTGAAGCCTGGTTCGACCCCAGAGACCCCCAAGCCACAGAATGGAGAGTGCTTAGGCAGCTGACCCTAGCTTACAGAAACGGCAGAGGGACAGAAGAGCCCCCACAAAAGAGAAGGGTTCACGAAATCCGACCTAACCAAGACAAGAGGGAATGGCACCACAAGGGGGCAACCCCTCCGATACAAAACGTACCTGCTTTGGGTGTGGAAAGAGTGGGCACTGGAGAAAGGATTGTAGAAATCCTTGGCAGAATAGCACAGGAAATAATTCTCCAGCCCCTGCCCAAAAGACCGGGACAGATAAGCCAGTCCCTCCCCACTCGTTTGAGACCTTTTTAACTGCGCTCCGAGCCATGTTAGATGGCCCTGGAAAGGTAGCCACCACCACCGGTCCCGAAATCCCATCTGCCCCCTCCCTACCAAAACCGTGACTAGGACAGGCACAGCCCATCCACCTGTGTGCCCTCGAGTATGATACGTGTGTTGATTTCTGGGTTCTTTTCCCTCAATCTGGTTCAGTGAAATCACTGAGTCAAATACCGATTGTGCTTTAAACAAAGCAAGCTTTTATTTAAAAAGCAAATCCCGATCGGGGACCTTATCAGACAGAAGGAATGCAACTCTGATAGATCGCACCCACTTCCTACGGACAAAGTGACGTTACATTGTAAAGGGATGACGGTTATACATTTTCGGCAAAAGATAACAAGATAGGGCTAGAGTGACATCCTAGTTCAGCCTATCCCATTTGATCCCTCTTTCCCTTTGTCCACTCATAAGCCGACCTAAGTATGGTCTGATTTTAAACAAAGACCTTCTGTTAATGTTTCAGGTTAATAACATGATTTAATAAGACCTTGAGGTTTTTCTGCAAGCTGTGGGTTTTGTTTCAATATGTGTTAGTGTTGTAACATTTCGCAGTCTCGAGTTTGAGATGTCATGGCTATTCCTCCATGAATTCTTTGTTAGCTTATACTGTCCATATATAATTCCCATGTTCTCAACTTCTCGACATCATACATTTTTAAACATTCACATTCCCCCCTTTTATCATTCCATGATAACACTTAGGATCATTCTAGGAGTATTGCATTCATCCGTTCACACTCTATTTCCTGAATCATATTGTTGTTAGTGTCGAGTAGTTCTTTAGTTCGTTGGATCATAACTCGGGAGCCCTTGACCACAAGAGGGTTTGCTAGCCTTGCCATCATTACTTTACAACAAAGGTTAAGGCAACCAATAATCAAACAACAGGTAATTATTACTACGATGAGAATAATTGCCCCATGCATTAGATAGGATCTCCAAGATCCATCTGATAGCCCATCAACCCAGCTAGATCCTTCTGCTGGTGTGGATAACTTCTTCACCTCCCTTCTTATGTGATCAGCGAGATTGGTTATGTTTTCTGAACTATCAGGAATGTAAGTGCAACATTCAGATCCTATCAGGGCACACGTTCCCCCTTTCTCAGCTAACAGGTAATCGAGGACCATTCGGTTTTGTAATGCTACGGTCCTTATTGCTACCATTTCAGCTATGATGCCCTCCAGAGCTTCAGCAGTATTGTTAGCTATCTGTTCCAATATCATCTCGAGGTTCTGTACTTCATCCATGAGACGTCCTGTCCTGATTGGGAACATCATGACCCCAAAGAACTTGTCGACGGGGGTGATGGCTCGCTTGTATCGGCTGGAGGCATGTGCTTCCACCAGGGTACGTACTTGCCACACAAATGGCACCACATATCCCAGATAGCAGAACCCTGGCCATCGCCTAGGCAACCAAGGATAAGCCTTATGACCGCACACGAAATACGTGCCGTTAAAAGCTGCTTTCTGATATATTGCTTCCGGGTCCCAGGACTGGGCCCACAAACCTCCACCTGTTTTATTCGGAAGGTGAGAGAGGATGGCGACTCGTGCACCTGTGGTGATGTTGAGATTGTGTGGGCATTTGCTGTACCCTATGATATGTCCCTTGTTACTGGTGTCATTTCGGGTTAGACATATGTCCCCGGTTGGCCTCCCAATCCCCGAGGTATTGGTCAGAGCTAAGAATGGGGGTTCCTTTCCACAGTCGTAGGTTGGTTGGTACCATCCCTGGGACGTCTGACTAATGGGGTCTCCAGCACTCTCCCACTTGGTGACCTCCCCGTGGTCGTTCATGTGGTAACGGTATGATACTCCTCCTGATCTCTGTGATTCCTCTTTTGACCCGCCTTTCCTCTCTCTTATTTGCATTGGCCCCCCTCCGCTCATGCTAGTCTGGCTCAGAAGCCACTTGACAGTCTCAGTTAGGGTCAGTGGAACGGGGCGTAAAGGAATACCCGCTTTGGAATGTATAGGGATATGTGAGCACACCCAGCATCAAGAAAAGTTCCCATTTTGCACATAAACATAAGACATGTACAAAAAGGTGTTTACATGGAGCTCTCATCTCTGTCTCCCCTCCCATGCGCCGAAACTGTCATATTATACAGACTGTGGCATACAGACACAGTTTCATCTTATGGCTCAGGATTCAGATAAATAGTCCAATTATTTTGCTGATTAAAAGAGTTCGGTTCTCCCGTCTCTCTTCTCAGGTCACCGTCGGTGTAGCTGGCTGTCTATCACTACGGGTAAAAGTTCAAACTGGTCCACGTTACAGTTAGGATGTCAACGGCCTTGTTCAGCTATGGAGAAGAGGAAGTCTGGAACAGAAACAGGAGTTAGAATAACCAGTAAAATAGGTTCGTTAGAGGGTGGTGAGCTTGCAGTGGTGCAGGTGAACCCAGGCACCCCTCCCCTCAACCTTGGCTGCAGTGGGGGTAGTGAGTAACACCTGAAAAGGCCCCTCCCATCGTGGCTCCAATCCCTTCCAAATCCACCTCTTAATCAGGATATACTTCCCAGGTACCACGAGGGACAATTCGGGTAAAACTGGAAGGTCGAGGTGAGCATCTTGAACCTGGTTGTGAGCTAGTCGCAGAGCCTGAGTCAGAGAAAGAACATAGGTGGTCATCAGTCGAGCTGAGATACCATATCTAGGAACAATTTCCCTCATTAACACCTGTACAACAGTTTGAGCCTTATTGTCCAGGATAGGGTTGACTTCAATCCATCTGCTAAACACATCTACTATTACTAACACATATTTGTAACACTGTACTTTTTGCAACTCAATGTAGTCCAACTGAAATGTCTCAAAGGGACCTTCGGGTAGGGGCATTTTACCCCAATCACAGGGGACTCCCTTCCCTGGATTATGTTGCTGGCAAACCAGGCAACGACTACTGATGTTCTGGGCGAGCGCCTGGAGTCTAGGGTGCCACCAAGTAGCCAAAAGTGTGTCACTCGTGGTCCTTGCTCCACAATGAGTAGCAAAAATGCATACATTCAATAACCCATAGAGCCAACTCGTCAGACATGCAAGTCTGTTCCGCGGGAGTGGTCCAGAGTTTAGAAACATTGTCATAAGTACATCCATAATTTTTCCACAACAGTTTTTCTTTTTCAGGAGCGTCCTCCTGTGCTTTAATAACATCTTGGATGGTTGGCATTGGTTTTTCCGAGGCTAACTTATCCTTCGCAGGATTTTTTAGTCTGACTCATCATTTTGGGCACTACCATCTGTTGGTCACGAGAGGCCTGTTTAGCCTCTTTGTCAGCACAGTGGTTCCCTATATCAACCGGGGATTTTCCGGTGGTGTGGGCGGTACATTTAACAACGGCAATGTGCTTGGGGAGCATGAGGGCTTGCAACAAATCAGATACTAGTTGCTTATGGGATATCTCATTCCCCTGTGAGGTTAGGAATCCCCTATTTTTCCATAATTGTCCGAAATCATGGGCCACCCCAAAGGCATACCTAGAGTCGGTATAGATATTGACTTTGAGGTCTTTGGCCAAGATACAAGCTCAGGTGAGGGTGAATAGTTCAGCTTGTTGGGCAGAATAGGCGGTTTCAAAGGCGGCAGATTCCAAGACCTGATTCTCCTGGTTTACTATGGCGTATCCTGAGATTTGTGTACCTTCTGGATTAATAGAAGAACTTCCGTCAACATACATAATACAGTCTGGATCTTCCATTGGTACATCAACTAAATCTCCCCTGACTGATGTGGCCTCTTGAATTAAAGATAAACAATCATGACTGGGTTCTTCCTCATCTTGGGGTGGCTCAGTAAGAAAACAGGTCGGATTAATTGCAGCACAGTGCCGAAAGGTCAGCTTAGGATTGTTTAGTAAGTAGATCTCATATCTGCTTTGCCTGGCCATGGTAAGGTGTTGAGTCTGCAGTTGGCCCAGGAGGGCAGCTACGGAGTGAGAGGTGTTAAGACAACGGTAGCACAGTCTTTCAGGATTGTACAATACAGTTGAAAGGGCCGGTCATAGAGGGGCCGGCCCAAAGCCGGAGCTTGCAGCAGGGCTGTCTTTAGTTCCTTAAAGGCTTGGACATCTACGGTTTCTATTTCAAAGCTGCCTTCCTTATTTGTATACGGGGTGAGGTGTTTAGTCATCAGGGCAACAGTAGGGATCTAGGATCTGCAGTAATTGATCATCCCCAACCACTGTCGCATTTGTTTAGCCGTGCTAGGGACTGGAAACTGGCAAATTGGTTCGACTCGGCTAGCCTCCAGAGCTCGGTGGATACTCGGTATTGCCTGTGATTTCAGTGGGTACTGTCGGATAGAGGGCCAGTCCACATTGCCCTGCACTGGGATCTCAATCGGATCAATGGGAGTATAACCCACTTGGGAGGGGTCCTCTGCCCACACATGAGGATCCACATAGTCAGGTATGTCAGAGCCAGTATGATGATGCTGCAGAGTCGTTAAGACCTTCTCGGGGTCCCCGTGGAATTGGACTGTTCGGCCATGTTTTACAATTTGCACATCCCGGCTGGTATGGTCAGCCTCGTCTATAGCCTGGCGCACCATAACTCCCAAATCTTTAGCGTGGTGGGGAGGTAATACTTCACGAGTAATATGTGGTGCCACCATTGGGGGCTGTCCATTTCCACAAAATCTGCCTTCCCTTCCGGTCCAGTCACTCTAGCCCTTAATAGAATTTCCTTCACTTCCCCCTCGTGATCCTGATAAAAGTTCTGCAGGTCCTGATTCTTTCCACTGGGATCGTATGCTAGGGTCACGTGATAGGGTGCCTGCGGCAGGTCCAGAGACCACCACTGAGGGGTTCTAGTGGTATAATACTGCCGCTTAAGGGTTTCCTGTTTTACAATAATCCCATCATCTCCACACTGCAAATGCAACTGGAATTTGCAGAGGAGGTCTCTAGCCATCAAGTTATGGTCCAGATTAGTTGTGATAACAAATCGAAGTTCCACCGATTCTTCCTGGTAACCCATTTTAACCGGTTCTGACACCGGGAATGTAGAGACTTGTCCCAGGAATCCTGACAGTCCCTGTGTTTCAGTGAAGGCGGGGAGTTTAAGCTTTGATTGTACAGAAGAAATGAAGGCTCCCGTATCTATCAAGAAGGGTTGCCACTCATTCCGAATTTTTAACAATATCATCGGTTCGTCATCCGGGGAGGGTCCCTGCACAATCAAGCTGCGTAGTCAATACGCATCGGGGGACGGTTGGCCAAAGGGGTTGTTCTGGGAGAAGTTAGTGTAAGATCCCCATCCTCTCCCCCCTTGGCCCCCTCCTCTTCCTCCTCTTCCTTTTTCGTGCTGACGGGAGGGACAATTTCTATTCCAATGTCCTTCTTGCCCACAAATAAAGCATCCATCTCGTCTTTCCCAGCCCCGACCTCTTCCCATACCAGGCCGGGGACAGTAGGGCGGTCCGTAATTAGCAGGGCCCGGGCCATTTGGGTGTTTGGTATAACCGTATCCCTGTTTATCCACCAACCCTGCACGCAACACTGCGGTTCCATCTGGTATCCCCTTGGGTCGGGTTTTGGTCCTTCCACCCGAGGCGGCTCTTCCTTTCTAGTCACGTATTCAGTCTTGACCCGGGTTGGGGGCGCACCTCCGCCCTCTCCTTTCTTTTCCTGCCAATAATATTTAACCGCCCTTTCCATCTGGGCTTTACTGTTATCTGCCCAATTCATATTATTTGTCCGGATAGCGTGAGCAACCGAATAGGGCAGGCACTGAAGTAGAATAGCGCAGAATTGAGGAGAATCCTCTCCTGCCCTGAAGGCATTATCTCCTGATTGACTTCCGTATATTTCAATAAATCTTTCCATTAATTCATCGGCAGTTTCTTCTTATTTGGGTTTAGTTTCTAATACTGCGGCCATACTGATGGGCTTCTGAAGAGTCGTGGTGAGAGCATTAAAGACAGCGTTTAGGCGATCCTGGACATCGTTAGGGTGAGCAACCACCAATGCATCATGAGTAGCACGTCCTAGGTGAGTTAGAAATCGGGCATGCTCAGTTGGGCTCAGGGTTTGCTTTACCAGGGCCCACAGGTCCCTTGATTCTGCATTATATCCATGCATGTCGAGGTCACTCCGTGAAATCGGAGGTCAGGGTTAAGTTGGGTTTGTGGATCCCTTTCAGCTTATTTATCTTAGCCTTTTAACTCTTCAATTTGTTTTGTTTGAGTATCTATTTCTTTATTGTATCAGGCAAGTATTATTACATAAGCGAGTTCTGTTTTTATTTTTATTCTGACTATCGCACCATTCCTCTGTTAGGTGAGTCTTTTTTCTATTAAGAAATCCAAATTGATAATGTTCAGTATGAAACGGCTGTCAATGGAAAGGGTTAACTCCTTTACAGGTTTGTAAGAAGACCTGATGTCATTACGTGACTTCACGTAACCACCTGAAAAAAAAATCTTTTCATCAGGAAAGGCAGCATTTGATTAAACTCCAATATTTTTTAACTTCTTATTCAAGTACTTGCCAAAGATATTTTTTTAATTGATTTAAAACGAGACCACACATTTTTAATAGCTATTTGTTTACTGAAATTCAATTTTGTCATCAGCCTCAGTCAATGCAAAGCCAACCATTTTAACTACGTAGTCTATCGATACCTTTCTCAGAGGTCCCAGTGGAACTCTGAGTACATTTCTCATGCGTGCACTCTTTCTTTAAGACGTCTACTGTTTTTAATGTGTCCTCCTTCTGTCAATGAAAGCCCTAATTTAATGGAGTTTTTCTGCCATCTCGACAGGAGTGATGCATTTTTTTTTAGACTGCAATGGAACTTTTCTCATAATTTAAAATCTCAGAACATTTTTTTTTTCAGCACCTATTTAGTACGTTACGTTTTTTTTTTCGTCTTTTCCATAACTAGAGGGAAGTCTGGCATGTAGGCTGTGGACTGCTTTTCGTTATCTCAATTGTTCCAGCCTCAAGGTCGTGTTATACTATTTCTTCTAAACTGCAGATTTAATATAATATTTTTTTTTTGAATCCTTTTGAATCCATCTCAGTTGTTTTGCTGTGCCTTCTCTGAATATCTCAAAATCCCGATTCAAACTTTGTAATGTAATCAATCGGTGCATATTTTCTTTCGACAAGTAAGTGAGCATGTCAAATCCTTTTTTAACCACCGGGACCATGTATTTTTTTCTTTTTTTACTCAACAAACCTATCCTTTGTGCATTTCCTGGCTCCGTAACTTATCATCTGAATATACGCATTTCAATAAGGCTCACACTCTTAAACTTCCCACATACAGGACAACACTACGAAGGGTTAAAAGAACTTTCATTCTGTTTGAAAAAGTGGGTGGAGCTAAAACAAACCACAACTCTCCGGCTTTCTTTTCCACAGTAAAAATCACATAAGCATTTCTCATTTAAAACAGACGTTCACAAGAGTCTCTCTTCTTTCCTATTAATTGTTTTGGCCGGCTCTATTTTTGGATCCATGACCTTTCAGGGAATTTGTAGTTTTATCTAAATTACCCATCCTGTGTCGCCGCACGTTGGATCAGGGTCCTAATTAGTCCTGATTGTCTCCACGTCGCCCCGTGGTGGTTTCAGTTATCTTACCCAGAGTCTAGGCGGACCAAGTGATATACAAGATCGACGCTGTACCTGGCGTAAGTACAATTTAAAATTTATAGAGTCGCGCGGCTTAATTTTACGTAATTCCCTAACCTCTGCGTTTCCCTACGCGGTTCGTGCGATTTTCTCTCTCTCTCTCCGCGTTGCCGCGCGGTTTTACTTGGGCCTCGAACTCACACAGACACTGGGCCTCGAACCCAGGCAGGCTCTGGGCCTCGAACCCAGGCAGACTTACCTATTCTAACCTATCTTTCCGAGTCGCCGCTTGGTTTGCGTCACCGCGCAATTTCCCTATCTCTATCCCTATTCTAAGTTTGAAAGGTATTCACCAGATTGTCCTGGATCTCGTTCAGACACTACCTGAGAACCAGCGAGTGGCTAAACTTTCCTCAGACTTTTGAAACCGGGGGAAACAGGAGCAGTATTGAAAGTATACTTACTCCAGTGGCCACTTTCCCCTCGTCTCGTCCAAGGCTAGTCTGGCTCTTAATTCGCAAGTTTTCAGCAGTCGTCCGTTGAGATCCCACTTCTGACACCAAATGTTGATTTCTGGATTCTTTTCCCTCAATCTGGTTCAGTGAAATCACTGAGTCGAATACCGATTGTGCTTTAAACAAAGCAAGCTTTTATTTAAAAAGCAAATCCCGATCGGGGACTTTATCAGACAGAAGAAATGCAACTCTGATAGATCGCACCCACTTCCTCCGGACAAAGTGACGTTACATTGTAAAGGGACGAAGGTTATACATTTTCGGTAAAAGATAACAAGATAGGGCTAGAGTGACATCCTAGTTCAGCCTATCTCTTTTGATCCCTCTTTCCCTTTGTCCACTCATAAGCCGACCTAAGTATGGTCTGATTTTAAAAAAAGACCTCCTGTTAATGTTTCAGGTTAATAACATGATTTAATAAGACCTTGAGGTTTTTCTGCAAGCTGTGGGTTTTGTTTCAATATGTGTTAGTGTTGTAACATTTCGCAGTCTCGAGTCTGAGATGTCATGGCTATTCCTCCATGAATTCTTTGTTAGATTATACTGTCCATATATAATTCCCACGTTCTAAACTTCTCGACTTAAATGTCTGTATACATTTAATATCCATGTTCAGTATGCATTCTCACCACCACTCTGCTCGTGTTGATTTGTGCAGTGAGAATCACCGAGGTGCTGGTATCTGCACTGGTGCCTGCAATGCATGTATCCTGTGATGGTACATCCTCCGCAGGTATAAGGTCCTCGAGGAATCTTCATCCTCCCTGGGCAGTGGCTCGGGTTCTTCATGTGATGGCACTGGGGCGAGAAGGAAGAGATAATATTTGGAGATGGTACTTTGTAATTGTTGATATGCCCATGAAGCACTTGATCAGGTGATGATGTTGTGAAGCCCACTGTGGGTGATGTTGCTTTGTGGGAGGTGCAGGTATGAAAGATTAAAGCAGTCGCCCTGCTCCGCCAACCTCTCCATCTCCAATGCTCACAGTGCTTGAGATGCCACGGATCACCAGCGCCTCCTCTTAACAATTTCCTGCAGCCCTCCTCTGGTCCTGGCCCTTTCCCTGGCATTCTGCGCTCTCTTCATCCTGCAGACTTGTGAGTGGCATCCAATGGATGCACTGCATATGGTGAAGGTGAGAATCAGGCAGATGCAGAAGGAGTGGGAATGGCATGCCTTTGAGGAACGTGGTCACGGTGCCACCTCAGGATGTGTAATGAGAGTGGGTGGAGGTGATTGAGGTCAGATGAGATGAGAATTGTGGTTACTGACAGTGGTGGAGTGAGGAAGGGGGTGATGAGCTTGTGAAGGGAGTGAGGATGAAAGGAGGTGTGCGAGGGTGCATTGGAGGATTTGGGTGCAGATAGCCATCGACTGACCTTCCCTGACCTAGTCAAGTCATTGAACCGTTAACAGCACTGAATCCACAACCTCCTGGTCACACTCCTGCTGCTGACTTCTGCCGCCTCTACTCACACCTTGAGCATGGACAGCAGCTTTTGTTTTCCTGCCGGTGGGAACTAGCCCGTCCCTCCTGGCTCTGACAGCCCCCAGCAGGACATCAGGGGAAGCTTCTGTGAAACGGGGGCATAGCGGCAACCTTCCCTCTTTCCGCAGCCTCACACAGTTCCTCTTCTTCAGTCCTCTGTGTAGAAAGCGCGAACCTCTTCCTCCATTTCCGTGCTGAGCTGAATCTTGGAATTGGCGCCGGGAAATTGCGTCATGCGGGTCTGCGTCACTTCCACCGATGCACAGAGCAGATGATGAACCCGGGAGCAATATTCAAATGAGGCCCGGCAGTTAAAATCAGCCAGATTTCCTGGTCTGGCGATGCTGCGGGACCGTCGCCCGTTATATCCCAGATACAAGCGTACTATGCTTCAACAAAGGGGACTACAGTGGGATGAGGGCAGAGTTGGCTAAAGTAGACTGGAAACACAGACTAAATGGTGGCACAATTGAGGAACAGTGGAGGACTTTTAAGGAGCTCTTTCATAGTGCGCAACAAAAATATATTCCAGTGAAAAAGAAGGGTGGTAAGAGAAGGGATAACCAGCCGTGGATAACCAAGGAAATAAAGGAGAGTATCAAATCAAAGACCAATGCGTATAAGGTGGCCAAGGTTAGTGGGAAACTAGAAGATTGGGAACATTTTAAACAACAGCAAAGAATGACTAAAAAACAATAAAGAAAGGAAAGATAGATTACGAAGGTAAACTTGTGCAAAACATAAAAACAGATAGTAAAAGCTTTTACAGATATATAAAACGGAAAAGAGTGACTAAAGTAAATGTTGGTCCCTTAGAAGATGAGAAGGGGGATTTAATAATGGGAAATGTGGAAACGGCTGAGACCTTAAACAATTATTTTGCTTCGGTCTTCACAATGGAAGACACAAAAACCATGCCAAAAATTGCTGGTCACAGGAATGTGGGAAGGGAGGACCTTGAGACAATCACTATCACTAGGGGGGTAGTGCTGGACAGGCTAATGGGACTCAAGGTAGACAAGTCTCCTGGCCCTGATGAAATGCATCCCAGGGTATTAAAAGAGATGGCGGAAGTTATAGCAGATGCATTCGTTATAATCTATCAAAATTCTCTGGACTCTGGGGAGGTACCAGCAGATTGGAAAGCAGCTAATGTAACGCCTCTGTTTAAAAAAGGGGGCAGACAAAAGGCAGGTAACTATAGGCCGGTTAGTTTAACATCTGTAGTAGGGAAAATGCTTGAAGCTATCATTAAGGAAGAAATAGTGGGACATCTAGATAGGAATAGTGCAATCAAGCAGACGCAACATGGATTCATGAAAGGGAAATCATGTTTAACTAATTTACTGGAATTCTTTGAGGATATAACGAACATGGTGGATAGAGATGTACCGATGGATGTGGTGTATTTAGATTTCCAAAAGGCATTTGATAAGGTGCCACACAAAAGGTTACTGCAGAAGATAGAGGTACACGGAGTCAGAGGAAACGTATTAGCATGGATAGAGAATTGGCTGGCTAACAGAAAGCAGAGAGTCGGGATAAATGGGTCCTTTTCGGGTTGGAAATCGGTGGTTAGTGGTGTGCCACAGGGATCGGTGCTGAGACCACAACTGTTTACAATATACATAGATGACCTGGAAGAGGGGACAGAGTGTAGTGTAACAAAATTTGCAGATGACAGAAAGATTAGTGGGAAAGCGGGTTGGGGGGAGGACACAGAGAGGCTGCAAAGAGATTTAGATAGGTTAAGCGAATGGGCTAAGGTTTGGCAGATGGAATACAATGTCGGAAAGTGTGAGGTCATCCACCTTGGGAAAAAAAAAACAGTAAAAGGGAATATTATTTGAATGGGGAGAAATTACAACATGCTGCGGTGCAGAGGGACCTGGGGGTCCTTGTGCATGAATCCCAAAAAGTTAGTTTGCAGGTGCAGCAGGTAATCAGGAAGGTGGATGGAATGTTGGCCTTCATTGCGAGAGGGATGGAGTACAAAAGCAGGGAGGTCCTGCTGCAACTGTATAGGGTATTGGTAAGGCCACACCTGGAGTACTGTGCAGTTTTGGTCACTGGCTTTGGAGGGGGTACAGAGACGATTCACTAGGCTGATTCCGGAGATGAGGGGGTTACCTTATGATGATAGATTGAGTAGACTGGGTCTTTAATCATTGGAGTTCAGAAGGATGAGGGGTGATCTTATAGAAATATTTAAAATAATGAAAGGGATAGACAAGATAGAGGCAGAGAGGCTGTTTCCATTGGTAGGGGAGACTAGAACTAGGGGGCACAGCCTCAAAATACGGGGGAGCCAATTTTAAAACCGAGTTGAGAAGGAATTTCTTCTCCCAGAGGGTTGTAATCTGTGGAATTCTCTGCCCAAGGAAGCAGTTGAGGATAGCTCATTGAATGTATTCAAATCACAGATAGATAGATTTTTAATCAATAAGGGAATTAAGGGTTACGGGGAGCGGGCGGGTAAGTGGAGCTGAGTCCACGGCCAGATCAGCCATGATCTTATTGAATGGTGGAGCAGGCTCGAGGGGCTAGATGGCCTACTCCTGTTCCTAATTCTTATGTTCTTATGTTTTTATGTTCCCGCCCCAAGCGCTCTGTTCCCGTCTCTGCGTTAATATCGGGGTCGGTGATTCAGGACATGACACAAAATCTGAAGCAATCAAATCACACCTCTTTTTAAAAATCCTTTCAGATACAACCAATCAGAACTTCATAACTACAGCACACAGGACACTAGATCCAGCAACAGAAAAGGACGGTAGGTGAACCAATCAAACCACTCAAAATACTTTTGCAAAACATGTTCCCCTGAGCCCTCTGGTTACACACAGGTAAACAACACAAGTTAAAACGTAACTGATAGAAAAATGCAGGAATATTTTAACCTCCCAATAAAATTGCCCACCCCCTGACTAAACTGCTCTGTGATGATTTTCTGCCTGGGGCTTTGTGGTCGGCCTCTAACTGGAGAAAGCTGCACTGCTCCTGGCCGAGCTCGCCCTGTCGCTCGCGCGGAGCCCTGTTGATACCCACCCAACACCAGCACACCTTTTGCCCTTCAGGCCTGCCTCCAACCCAATGTTCCACCCCCTCGACCCCTCCCTGCTGTGTGTCAGCCATGGCTCAGGTCAAGTCCCTCTCCAGAGACTTGAGCACAAGAAGCTAGGCTGACACTGTTGGCCAGTACAGTGTGATGTTAAAGAGCTAAGTTCAGGATATTTGTAAAACAACTAGCTGAAATTCAGGGTCCGTATAAGGCCCGTTACCGCCGTTTTGTGACGGCCACGTGGCGAAATCGAGTGGCCGCCATGTTGCAGTCCATTGGCCACCCCGACCCAAATTCAGCCACAAGCGCGTCATCAAAGCGCGCACCACCGCTATCCCGCACCTCCATTGCAATCTGCCCCAAAGTTACTTTAAAAAAATCCACGAGCCGCTGCATGGTGCCCCCGACAGCTTTTTCTGTTGGTGCACCTTGTTCTGCCTGTGTGCAGCACGACAGCGTGGCGGCCCTTCAAGGGGAGGGCCCACTGCCGCGGCCACCATGTTTTTATTTTTGCCGGCCGACTTCCCGATCGGCCGGCCAATTATTGCCCCGGGTTCAGCCGGGCCGGCAACAGGGTCAGTGGCCTGGCCCCTCCCTGGTGGCCCAGTGGACCGATGCTCTCACCTTAAGTGAAGGGTAGAGCGGGGTTACACACACGCGTCGTGACCTCATCGCCACATCCATTTCAAGTTATTACTTTTTGTTGTTCCTCATCTGTTCTGATCATCAGTTATTTACTATTCACAGGTCTAAAGACAAGTCCGGTTCTTATCCAGTCCCCCAGAAGTTGTGACAGTGCCCGAGGGTGCGATGGTGAAGTTTCGGTGTACCCTGGAGAGCAGCAATGTGAATGTGGATAAATATACCGTACACTGGTACCTCTCACAGGATAGGAAACACAAAATATTTAGTCATTACGTAGATGGCTGGGTTGACCGATCACACAGTTTCTCTGAGCGGTTTCAGCTCTCCAGAGATGATGCCAGTAACAGCTACATTCTGACCATCAGAGGCGTGGAGCGCAGAGACAGCGCGGTCTATATCTGTGGTATTTTGGGGAACAATCTATGGAAATGGAACCCGGCTGAAAGTAACCAGTAAGTACTTTCTATATTATATTGGTTTTATACCTAATAATGTTATGTACAAGCATCTTGTTTAAATGTTATACAAGCTGTTCCTTTTACAGTAACACTGAGTTTTAACTACAGAATGGAGGGTGAAATCTGGGCCAAACTCAATTTGTTTTTAACAGAACAAATGAGTGTGAGCACATGGTGGGACAAAATCTCACACACAGGATTCAACGGTAAAATACATGTTGAGGGAAAAGTGCAGTAATAGGAATAATTTAGAGAGCTCTAAACCATGAAATCGACCCTGATATTAACCCCCTGCCATCCTCTACCCCCCCACGCTGTGCGGGAGAGCATCGGAGGGGTGGGTGTTAGTGTTAATTATGGGAAAATTGTCCCCAACATGCCCAAGTCCTCCAGATAGCGCACTCTCTCCTTTCCCTTCCCCCTCCCCCAATCATGCCCTCTCTCTCCCTCCCCTCCCGCACCACCCCCCCACCCAATCGTGGCCTCTCTCTCTCTCTCTCTCTCTCTCCCCCTCCCCCTCGTCCGATCATGGCCTCTCTCTCTCCCGCCCAATCATGGCCTCTTTCTCTCCCTGCCCGATCGTTGCCTCCCTCTCTCCCCTGCCCAATCGTGTCCTCTCTCTCTCCCCTGCCCAATCGTGTCCTCTCTCTCTCCCCTGCCCAATCGTGGCCTCTCTC
Organism: Pristiophorus japonicus; assembly: GCF_044704955.1. NCBI lineage: Eukaryota > Metazoa > Chordata > Chondrichthyes > Pristiophoridae > Pristiophorus > Pristiophorus japonicus. Next base: position 737,001 of record NW_027252428.1, read on the forward strand.
TCTCCCCTGCCCAATCGTGGCCTCTCTCTCTCCCCTGCCCAATCGTGTCCTCTCTCTCTCCCCTGCCCAATCGTGGCCTCTCTCTCTCCCCTGCCCGATCGTGTCCTCTCTCTCTCCCCCACCCGATCGTGTCCTCTCTCTCTCCCCTGCCCAATCGTGTCCTCTCTCTCTCCCCTGCCCAATCGTGTCCTCTCTCTCCCCCACCCGATCGTGTCCTCTCTCTCCCTGCCCGATCGTGGCCTCTCTCTCTCCCCCACCCGATCGTGGCCTCTCTCTCTCCCCTGCCCAATCGTGGCCTCTCTCTCTCCCCCACCCAATCGTGGCCTCTCTCTCTCTCCCTGCCCGATCGTGGCCTCTCTCTCTCCCTGCCCGATCGTAGCCTCTCTCTCTCCCTGCCCAATCGTGGCCTCTCTCTCTCCCCCACCCGATCGTGGCCTCTCTCTCTCCCTGCCCAATCGTGGCCTCTCTCTCTCCCTGCCCAATCGTGGCCTCTCTCTCTCCCCCACCCGATCGTGGCCTCTCTCTCTCCCTGCCCAATCGTGGCCTCTCTCTCTCCCTGCCCAATCGTGGCCTCTCTCTCTCCCCCACCTGATCGTGGCCTCTCTCTCTCCCCCACCCGATCGTGTCCTCTCTCTCCCCCACCCGATCGTGTCCTCTCTCTCTCCCTGCCCGATCGTGGCCTCTCTCTCTCCCCCACCTGATCGTGGCCTCTCTCTCCCCCACCCGATCGTGTCCTCTCTCTCCCCCACCCGATCGTGTCCTCTCTCTCTCCCCTGCCCAATCGTGGCCTCTCTCTCTCCCCCACCCGATCGTGTCCTCTCTCTCCCCCACCCGATCGTGTCCTCTCTCTCTCCCCTGCCCGATCGTGTCCTCTCTCTCTCCCCTGCCCAATCGTGTCCTCTCTCTCTCCCCTGCCCAATCGTGTCCTCTCTCTCTCCCCCACCTGATCGTGTCCTCTCTCTCTCCCCTGCCCAATCGTGTCCTCTCTCTCTCCCCCACCCGATCGTGGCCTCTCTCTCTCCCCTGCCCAATCGTGTCCTCTCTCTCTCCCCCACCCGATCGTGTCCTCTCTCTCTCCCCTGCCCAATCGTGGCCTCTCTCTCTCCCCCACCCGATCGTGTCCTCTCTCTCTCCCCTGCCCAATCGTGTCCTCTCTCTCTCCCCCACCCGATCGTGTCCTCTCTCTCTCCCCTGCCCAATCGTGTCCTCTCTCTCTCCCCTGCCCAATCGTGTCCTCTCTCTCTCCCCTGCCCAATCGTGGCCTCTCTCTCTCCCCCACCCGATCGTGGCCTCTCTCTCTCCCCCACCTGATCGTGTCCTCTCTCTCTCCCTGCCCAATCGTGTCCTCTCTCTCTCCCCTGCCCAATCGTGGCCTCTCTCTCTCCCTGCCCGATCGTGTCCTCTCTCTCTCCCCTGCCCGATCGTGGCCTCTCTCTCTCCCCCAGCCGATCGTGGCCTCTCTCTCTCCCCTGCCCGATCATGGCCTCTCTCTCTCCCCTGCCCAATCGTGTCCTCTCTCTCTCCCCTGCCCGATCGTGTCCTCTCTCTCTCTCCCTGCCCAATCGTGTCCTCTCTCTCTCCCCTGCCCAATCGTGGCCTCTCTCTCTCCCCTGCCCAATCGTGGCCTCTCTCTCTCCCCTGCCCAATCGTGGCCTCTCTCTCTCCCCTGCCCGATCGTGGCCTCTCTCTCTCCCTGCCCGATCGTGGCCTCTCTCTCTCCCCTGCCCGATCGTGGCCTCTCTCTCTCCCCTGCCCGATCGTGGCCTCTCTCTCTCCCTGCCCAATCGTGGCCTCTCTCTCTCCCCCACCCAATCGTGGCCTCTCTCTCTCCCCTGCCCGATCGTGGCCTCTCTCTCTCCCTGCCCGATCGTGGCCTCTCTCTCTCCCTGCCCGATTGTGGCCTCTCTCTCTCCCTGCCCAATCGTGGCCTCTCTCTCTCCCCTGCCCGATCGTGGCCTCTCTCTCTCCCTGCCCGATTGTGGCCTCTCTCTCTCCCTGCCCAATCGTGGCCTCTCTCTCTCCCTGCCCAATCGTGGCCTCTCTCTCTCCCTGCCCAATCGTGGCCTCTCTCTCTCCCTGCCCGATCGTAGCCTCTCTCTCTCCCTGCCCGATTGTGGCCTCTCTCTCTCCCTGCCCAATCGTGGCCTCTCTCTCTCCCTGCCCAATCGTGGCCTCTCTCTCTCCCTGCCCAATCGTGGCCTCTCTCTCTCCCTGCCCGATTGTGGCCTCTCTCTCTCCCTGCCCAATCGTGGCCTCTCTCTCTCCCTGCCCAATCGTGGCCTCTCTCTCTCCCTGCCCAATCGTGGCCTCTCTCTCTCCCCTGCCCGATCGTGGCCTCTCTCTCTCCCCCACCCGATCGTGGCCTCTCTCTCTCCCTGCCCAATCGTGGCCTCTCTCTCTCCCCTGCCCAATCGTGGCCTCTCTCTCTCCCCCAGCCGATCGTGGCCTCTCTCTCTCCCTGCCCAATCGTGGCCTCTCTCTCTCCCTGCCCAATCGTGGCCTCTCTCTCTCCCCTGCCCAATCGTGGCCTCTCTCTCTCCCTGCCCGATCGTGGCCTCTCTCTCTCCCCTGCCCAATCGTGGCCTCTCTCTCTCTCCCCCTCGCCCGATCATGGCCTCTCTCTCTCTCTCTCCCCACCCAATCGAGCCCTCTCTCTCTCCCCACCTGTTCATGGTCTCTCTCTCCCGCTCAATCATGGCCTTTCTCTCTCTCCCCCCCCACCCAATCATGGTCTCTCTCTCTCCCACCCAATCATGGTCTCTCTCTCTCCCTGTCCGATCGTGGCCTCTCTCTCTCCCCTGCCCAATCATGGCCTCTCTCTCTCTCCCTGCCTGTTCACTGTCTCTCTCTCTCTCTCTCTCTCCCCCTGCCCATTATACTGTTGTTTAAAAAATTAGAAAGGGATAGACCGAGAATTGCAGGCCTATCAGCCTAACGTCGGTGGTGGGAGAATTATGGGAAAACATTCTGAGGGACAGGATAAATCTTCATTTCGAAATACACAGATTAATCAAGGACAGTCAACATGGATTTTTTAAGGGAAGATAGTGTCTGACTAACTTGACTGAATTTATGAGGAGGTAACAAGGAGGTTTGATGAGGGTAGTGCGTACGATGCAGTATATATGGGTTTTACCAAGGCTTTTGATAAGGTCCCACATGGTAGACTGGTCATGAAGGGTAAAGCCTATGAGATACAGGGCAAAGTGACAAGTTGGATCCAAAATTGGCTTGGAGGAAGGAAGCAAAGGGTAATGGTCGATGGGTGCTTTTGTGTCTGCAAGGCTATTTCCAGTGGGGTTCCACAGGGCTCAGTACAAGTTCCCTTGCTTTTTGTGGTATATATCAATGATTTAGACTTGAATATAGGGGGTATGATTAAGAAGTTTGTAGATGATACTACCATTTTTTGTATGGTTGATAATGAAGAAGAAAGCTGTAGACTGTAGGAAAGATATCAATGTACTGGTCACATGGGCAGAACAGTGGCAAATGGAATTCAATCCGGAGAAGTGTGAGGTAATGCATTTGGGAAGGGCTAACAAGGCAAGGGAATATACAATAAATGGTAGGACAATGAGAAGTGTAGAGGAACAGAGGGACCTTGGAGTGCAGGACAGAGTATAAATTAAGAAATAATGGGGCTTTTAAGAGAGGTACTGCAATAATCGTGGGCAATTTTAATCTTCATATAGATTCAACAAATCAAATTGGCAAAGGTAACTGTGACAACTAGTTCATAGGGTGTATTCGTGACAGTTTCTTAGAACCATACATTGTAGAACCAACCAGGGAACAAGCTATTTTAGATCTGGTAAGGTGCAATGAGACAGGATTAATTGATTGCCTCATAGTAAAGGATCCTCTCGGGAAGAGTGAGCATAACATGATAAAATTTCACATTCAGTTTGAGGGTGAGAAACTTGGATCTGAAACTATATCTTAAGCCTAAATAAAGGCAATTACAAAGGTATGAAATCAGAATTGGTTAATGTGGAGTGGGAAATTAGATTAAAAGGTATGACAGTAGATAAGCAGTGGCACACATTTAAGGAGATATTTCATAATTCTCGACAAAGATATATTCCATTGAGAAAGACTCAATGAGAAGGATGAACCATCCGTGGCTAACTAAGGAAGTTAAGGATGGTATCAATTTGAAAGAAAAGGCAAATATGTTGCAAAGATTAGTGGTAGGCTAGAAGATTGGCAAAATGTTAGAAACCACCAAAGGATAACTAAAAAATGAATAAAGAAGGAGAAAATAGATTATGAGAGTAAACTAGCAAATAATATAAAAACAGATGGTAAGAGCTTCTACAAGTATATCTCTCTTAGGCGGTCCCTCGTATCGAGGATGACCCGTTTCCACACTAAAAAAGAATGAGTTCACAGGTGTTTCAATGAAAGACCTGATATTCCTGGTCCCAAACTACATGTTAAAGGTAGAAACATAGAAACATAGAAATTAGGTGCAGGAGCAGGCCATTCGGCCCTTCGAGCCTGCACCGACATTCAACAAGATCATGGCTGATCATTCAACCTCAGTACCCCTTTCCTGCTTTCTCTCCATACCCCTTATTGACATATGAGGAGAGACTGGATCAACTGGGCTTGTATCCATCGGAGTTTAGAAGAATGAGAGGGGATCTCATAGAAACATATAAAATTCTGACGGGATTGGACAGGTTAGAGGCAGAAAGAATGTTCCCATTGCTGGGGAGTTCCAGAACCAGTCACTCTCTAAGAATAAGGGGAAAGCCATTTCGGCCGTAAGGGCCATATCTAACTCCCTTTTGAATATATCTAATGAACTGGCCTCAACAGCTTTCTGCGGTCGAGGATTCCACAGGTTAACCATTCTCTGAGTGAAGAAGTTGTTGCCCCAGTGCCCTCGCCTCTGCTGGGCCCCGAACTCACGCCTCTCCTGGGCCTCGATCACATCGCTCCACGATAACTCACCGCTCCTGCGTCCCAAACTCGCCGCTGCTGCTGTACCTGCCCATGTTCCAATCACCGACCTGGACCTTGGTGATGTCCAATCCAGTTGCCCGCTGCACTGCTGTTGCCCTTCTTGCACCAGCTCGCGCTGCTCCCTGAAGTGGCATGTCGCCACGCTGCTCCCAGGGTCGCTCACTGCTCCCCTTTTATGGCCCCGACCTGCTGCTGGTATTTCCTCGCTAGTCGGGGTCACCATGCCACGTATATAAAAAGGAAGGGAGTAGCTAAAGTAAATATTGGTCCCTTAGAGGGTGAGACTGGGGAAATAATAATGGGAAACAAGGAAATGGCAGAGACTTTGAACAAATATTTGTATCTGTCTTTACGGTAGAAGACATGAAAAGCATCCTACTAATAGAAAATCAAGGGCAAAGGGTAGGGAGGAAATAAAAACAATTATCATCACTGCAGAAAAAGTAATAGGCAAACTAATGGGACTAAAGACTGACAAGTCCCCTGGACCTGATGGCCTGCATCCTTGGGTCTTAAAAGAAGTGGCTGCAGAGATAGTGGATGCATTGGTTGTAATGTTTCAAAATTCCCTAGATTCTGGAAAGGTCCCAACGATTGAAAAACTGCAAATGGAACACCCCTCTTTAAGAAAGGAGGGAGACAGATAGCAGGAAATTATAGGTCAGTGAGCCTAACATCTGTCATTGAGAAAATGCTGGAATCTATTATTAAGGAAGTAATAGCAGGACATTTAGAAAATTGTAATGACTCAAGTCTGTTTACTGTAAACTCACTCAGGTGCAACCTGATCCTTCTTTATTCCAGCCCAAGAGTGCCAGCCTGACAAAGACACCCAGCTTATATACAGGTGACCAAGACACACATGCCACATGTGTACAGCTCAATGACCTCTGACCGCGGCGCCCTCTGGTGTCTGGTGACCCTCAAGCATTAATACATAACAACATTCCCCTTTTAAAATCTTAACGAGTTTTTTTTTACAAATTAAGACGGTCTGGGGCTTTCCTCTCACGAGTTGATCGTCTCAGTTCAACTTTGGCTCTGGGCGAGCGTTCTGAGTCCGTTGAGACTGAGGGCTGAGTAGCCGATCTGATGGGAGTGGTCATGACCACATCAGAGACTGAAGGTTCAGAGTCAGTAATGTCAGCAGAGTCCTCTGATGAGTCAACAATGGCTGGTTGGTCACTGACTGCATCTTCCTCACTCGGTTCCAGTTCATCCGTGTGCCGCAGTTTAACCTGGTCAAGGTGTTTCCTGTATGTTTGCCCATTCTTGAGCATGACAATAAGCACTCTGTTACCCTCCTTGGCTGTAACAGTGCTGGCGATCCACTTTGGACCTTGACCATAGTTCAGTATATAAACCGGATCGTTGACTGAGATGTCACGTGACATGGCAACACGATCATGACACCATTGCTGACTTTGACGTCTGTTTTCAACGCGATCATTCAAATCAGGATGAACAAGAGAAAGCCTGGTCTTGAGATTTCTCTTCATCAGTAGTTCAGCAGGAGGAACCCCAGTAAGTGTATGAGGTCTGGACCTGTAACTGAGCAATATACATGGCAACCGTCTCTGCAGTGAGCCCTGAGTTACATGTTTCATACTTTGCTTGATCGTTTGAACGGCACGCTCTGCTTGACCATTAGAAGCAGGCTTGAAGGAGCTGATCTCACATGTCTGATGTCATTGAGTTTCATGAACTCCTGGAACTCAAGACTTGAGAAGCAAGATCCATTGTCGCTCACAACAATGTCAGGCAAACCATGAGTAGCAAACATGATATGAAGGCTCTCAATGTTAGCTGTAGACGTGCTGGAAGACGAAATATGCATCTACTACGACAAAAAACATCTTTCCTAGGAACGGACTTCAGTAAACTCTCCACAGACCTCTGAAATATGGCTGCAACTGAACAAATCCCAAAAGGACACCTGTTGTAGACGAACAGTCCTTTATGGGTGTTGATGCAGGTGAGTTTCTTTGAAGTGGCGACAAGTTCCTGGGTCATATAGGCCGACGTCAGATCCAGTTTCATGAACGACTTTCCACCAGCTAGCATGGCGAACAGGTCATCAGCCCTCAGTAATGGATACTGATCCTGTTTTGAAAATCGGTTAATCATAATCTTGTTGTCTCCACAAATCCTGACAATGCCATCACTCTTCAACACAGGAACAATGGGACTGGCCCACTCGTTAAACTTGACCGGTGATATGATCCCTTCATGCTGGAGTCTGTCAAGCTCGATTTCAACCTTCTCCCTCATCATGTACGGAACAGACTGAGCTTTGTGATAGGCAGGCCTTGCATTAGAGTCCAGGTGAATCTGTAAAATTACCAATGCCCAGTTCAAACAAAGAAGGAAACTTTTTCAATACTTGAGCACACTAAGTATCATCTACCCAGGACAACATCTTGACATCATTCCAGTTCAGCTTGATTTTCTCGAGCCAATTCCTGCCGAACAGTGTTGGATCATTACCTGGGCCGATCCATGATGGTAGTTCGTGAACCACACCGTAATATGACACCTCGATTGCTGCACTGCCAAGCACCGGTATGTGTTCCTTAGTGTAAGTACGCAACCTGGCATTGACTGGACTCAGCTTTGGTTTCACAGCCTTAGTGTCCCCCAGCTTGTCGAATGTCCTTTGGCTCATTATCGACTGGCTCGCACCCGTGTCCATCTCCATTGATACAGGCACGCCACACAGCTTCACATTAACCACTATTCGGCTGGCTCTTGCTCAGGAACGAATACAGTCCATTCACTTCCTCCTCGGGCTGTGTATCCAGGCCATCACTGAACTGGTCCTCATCAACCATGTGGTGAGCCGCACCATGCTTGCTCCGTTGTGGACACATCCTGTGAAGGTGCCCCACTTTTAGACATCCATTGAATAAACCGACACTGATGAGGCCGATAATTGCCCCCACATCGCCAACAGGGTGAAATCTGGATCGAACCAGTTGGCGGACACTGAGCAGCGGCAGGTTTCGCGGAAGCAATTCTGCCCGAAGACAATGCCATCTTGTGTACAGTACTTGCCATGGAACTCTGACTCGTCGATGATATCTGCCTCAAATTCTCATCTGTTGTCATGCATACCTGGGCAGTCGCGATGGCCTTTTTCAAATCCAGCGTATCTGCAGCCAACAGCTTCCTGAGGATCGCATCATGGCTGATGCCTATCACTGAGACATCACGCCGCATGTCTTAGAAACATAGAAAGTAGGTGCAGGAGTAGGCCATTCGGCCCTTCGAGCCTGCACCCCCATTCAATATGATCATGGCTGATCATGCAACTTCAGTACCCCATTCCTGCTTTCTCTCCATACTCCTTGATTCCTTTAGTCGTAAGGGCCACATTTAACTCCCATTTGAATATATCTGACGAACTGGCCTCAACTACTACGGTAGAGAATTCCACAGGTTCACAATTCTCTGAGTGAAGAAGTTTCTCCTCATCTCGGTCCTAAATGGCTCACCCCTGATCCTTAGATGTGACCCCTGGTTCTGGACTTCCCCAACATCGGGAACATTCTTCCAGCATCTAACCTGTCCAGTCCCGTCAGAGTTTTATTTGCTTCTATGAGATCCCCTCTCATTCTTCTAAACTCCAGTGAATATAAGCCCAGTCGATCCAATCTTTCTTCATATGTCAGTCCTGCCATCCCCGGAATCAGTCTAGTGAACCTTCACCGCATTCCCTCAGTGGCAAGGATGTCCTTCCTCAGATTAGGAGACCAAAACTGCACACAATACTCAAGGTGTGGTCTGCAGTAAGACCTCCCTGCTCCGATACTCAAATCCCCTTGCTATGAAGGCCAGCATGCCATTTGATTTCTTTACTGCCTGCTATACCTGCATGCCTACCTTCAATGACTGATGTACCACGACACCCAGGTCTCGATGCACCTCTCCTTTTACTAATCTGTCACCATTCAGATAATAATCTGCCTTCCTGTTTTTGCCACCAAAGTGGATAACTTCACACATATCCACATTATACTGCATCTGCCATGCATTTGCCCATTCACCCAACCTGTCCAAGTCCCCCTGCAGCCTCTTAGCATTCTCCTCGCAGCTCACACCGCCACCCAGCTTACTGTCATCTGCAAACTTGGAGATATTACATTCAATTCCTTTGTCTAAATCATTAACGTATATTGAAAATAGCTGGGGCCATAGCACTGAACCCTGCGGCACCCACTAGTCACTACCTACCATTCTGAAAAGGACCCATTTATTCCCACTCTTTGCTTCCTGTCTGCAAACCAGTTTTCTATCCACGTCAATACATTACCCCCGATTCCATGTGCCTTAATTTTGCACACTAATTTCGTGTCAAAACATTTTGAAAATCCAAATACATCACATCCACTGGTTCTCCCTTATCCACTCTACTAGTTACATCCTCAAAAAACTCTCAAAGATTTGTCAAGCATGATTTCCCTTTCATAAATCCATGCGGACTTGGACCGATCCTGTCACTGCTTTCCAAATGCGCTGCTATTTCATCTTTAATAATTGATTCCAGCATTTTCCCCACCACCGATGTCAGGCTAACTGGTCGATAATTCCCTGTTTTCTCTCTCCCTCCTTTTTTAAAAAGTGGCGTTGCATTAGCTATCCTCTAATCCATAGGAACTGAACCAGAGTCCATGGAATGTTGGATAATGACCACCAACGCATCTACTATTTCTAGGGGCACTTCCTTAAGTACTCTGGAGTGCAGACTATCAGGCCCTGGGCATTTATCGGCCTTCAGTCCCTTCAATTTCCCGAACACCATTTCCTGACTATTAAGGATTTCCATCAGTTCCCCCTTTTCACTTGACCCTCGGTGTACTAGTATTTTCTGGAGGTTATTTGTGTCTTTTTTAGTGAAGACAGAACCAATGTATTTGTTCAATTGGTCTGCCATTTCCTTGTTCTCCATTATGAATTCCCCTGATTTTGACTGCAAGGGACCTAAATTAGTCTTCATTAATATTTTTCTCTTCACATATCTGTAGAAGTTTTTGCAGGTTTTATGTTCCCAGCAAGCTTACTCTCATACTCTAGTTTCCCCCTCCTAATTAAACCCTTGGTCCTTCTTTGCTAAATTCTAAATTTCTCCCAGTCCTCAGGTTTGCTGCTTTTTCTGGACAATTTATATAGCTCTTCCTTGGATTTAACACTTTCCCTAATTTCCCTAGCCACGGTGGAGCCATCTTCCCTTTTTTTATTCTTACGCCACACAGGGATGTACAATTGTTGTAGTTCATCCATGTGATCTTTAAATGTATGCCATTGCCTATCCACCATCAACCCTTTAAGTATCAGTCGCCAGTCTATCCTAGCCAATTCACGTCTCAGACCGTTGAAGTTTCCTTTCTTTAAGTTCAGGACCTTAGTCTCTGAATTAACTGTGTCACTCTCCATCTTAATGAAGAATTCTATCATATTATGGTCACTCTTCCCCAAGGGCACGACCAGATTGCTAATTAATCCTCTCTCGTTACACAGTCTAGGATGGCCTGCTCTCTCGTTGGTTCCTCGACATATTGGTCTAGAAAACCATCCCTTATACACTCCAGGAAATCCTCCTCCACAGTATTGCTACCAGTTTGGTTAGCCCAATCAATATGCAGATTAAAGTCACCCATGATAACTGCTGTACCTTTATTGCACGTGTCTCTAATTTTCTATTTGATGCCATCCCCAACCTTGTTACTACTGTTTGTTCCCGAACTTACACGGCTCAGCGAGACGTCGCAGGTCAGCGACAAATCCCAACACGTCCTGGCTCTCAGCATGAACATGTGTGTAGAAACGGTAGTGTGATATGATGATCCCCTCTTTTGGCTTCAGATGGTTAACCACCAATGTACACAATTCCTCGTACCTTTTCCATCGGATGTACAGACGAGAGAAGATTCTTCATGAAGCCGTAAATTTTCAGACCACGAACGGTGAGGAGAACTGCCCTGCACTTAACTGCGTAGGCCTCTGCCTCCATGCCACAAAATACTGATCCAGGCGGCCGACAAAATCCACCCAATCCTCGCACTCCACGAATCTCTCCAGGATTCCAACAGTGCTCATTGTGCATGCGAAGGTTCTTAAATTACCTCGTCGCCAATTGTAATGACGCAAGAGTCTGGTTACTGTAAACTCACTCAGGTGCAACTTGATCCATCTTTATTCCAGCCCAAGAGTGCCACCGTGACAAAGACACCCAGCTTATATACAGGTGACCAAGCACACATGCCACATGCATACAGCCGGATGACCTCCGACGACGGCGCCCTCTGGTGTCTAGTGACCCCCAAGAATTAATACAAAAATAATAATACAATCAAGTAGATTCAACATGGTTTTATGAAAGGGAAATCATTTTTGACAAATTTATTATTGTTCTTTGAGAATGTAACAAGCAGGGTAAAGGAGAACCAGTAGATGTTGTGTACTTGGATTTCGAAAAGGCATTCGATAAGATGTCACATAAAAGGTTACTACACAAGATAAGAGCTCATGGTGTTGGGGGGTAATATATAAACATGTAGAGGATTAGCTAAGTAACAGAAAACAGAGAGTCGAGATAAATGGGCCATTTTCAGGTTGGCAAACTGTAACTAGTGGGGTGCCACAGCGATCAGTGCTGGAGCCTCAACTATTTACAATCTATTTTAATCTATATTAGTGACTTGGGTGAAGGGACAGAGTATTACAGCCAAATTTGCCGACAATACAATGATAGGTGGGAAATCAATTTGTGAGGAGGACTCAGAGTCTGCAAAGGGATATAGATAGGTTAACTGAGTGGGAAAACATTTGGCAGATGGAGTATAATGTGGGAAAATGTGAGGTTATCCAATTTGATAGGAAGAACAGAAAAGCAAAATATCATTTGAATGGAGAGAGACTACAGAATTCTGTGGTACGGGGGGATCTGGGGGTCCTTGTACTTGTAACACAAAAAGTTAACATTCAAGTAGCAAGTAATTAGGAGGGCAAATGGAATGTTGGCCTTTATGGCAAGGGGGATGGAGTATAAATGTAGGGAAGTCTTGCAGCAACTGTACAAGGCATTGGTGAGACCAAACTTGGAGTACTGCGTGCTATTTTGGTCTCCTTATTTAAGGAGGGATATAGTTGCATTGGAGGCAGTTCAGAGAAGGTTCACTAGGTTGATTACTGGGATGAAGGCATGTTATGAGGAAAGGTTGAGCAGGTTGGGCCTGTACTCTTTGGACTTTAGAAGAATGAGAGGTGATCTTATTGAAACATAAAAGATTCTGAGGGGGCTTGACAGGGCAGATGCTGAGAGGATGTTTCTCCACATGGGGGAATCTAGAACTAGGGCACATAGTTTCAGAATAAGGGATCGTCCATTTAAGACGGAGATGAGGAGTAATTTCTTCACTGAGGGTCATGAATCTTTGGAATTCTCTACCCCAGAGAGATGTGGAGGCTGTCAGTGAAGATATTCAAGGCTGAGATAGACATATTCTTGAACTATAGGGGAGTCAAGGGTTATGGGGAACAGGAAGGAAAGTGGAGTGGAGGCCAAGATCAGATCAGCCACGATCTTATTGAATGGCGGAGCAGGCTCGAGGTGCCATATGGCCTAGAACGGCTCAAATGTCTTATGTTCTTGTGTCCACAGCTCCCTGAAGGTAGCAGGACAGGTATATAAGGTGGATAAGAAGGCATATGGGATACTTGCCTTTATTAGCCAAGGCATAGAATATAAGAGCCGGGAGGTTATGCTTGAATGGTATAAAACACTAGCTAAGCCACAGCTAGAGTACTGTCTGCAGTTCTGGTCACCACATTACAGGAAAAGATGTGATTGCACTAGAGAGGGTATAGAGGAGATTTACGAGGATTTTGCCTGGACTGGAGAATTTTAGCCATAATGAATGATTGGATAGGCTGGGATTGTTTTCTTTGGAACATAGGAGGCTGAGGAGAGACCTAATTGAGGTGTATAAAATTATGTGGGACCTAGATAGAGTGGATAGGAATGACCTATTTCCATCGGCAGAGGGGTCATCAACCAGGGGGCATAGATTTAAAGTAATTGGTAAGAGGTTTAGAGGGGATTTGAGGATAATTCTTTTCACCCAGAGGGTGGTGGGGGTCTATAAGAACATAAGAAATAGGAACAGGTGTAGGCCATACGGCCCCTCGGGCCTGCTCCGCCATTCAATAAGATCATGGCTGATCTGATTATGGACTCAGCTCCACTTCCCCACCCGCTCCCCATAACCCCTTATCCCCTCACTGCCTGACAGGGTAGTAGAGACAGAAACCTTCACCACATTTAAAAAGTACTTGGATATGCACTTGAAATGCCGTAACATACAAGGCTATGGACCAAGAGCTGGAAAGTGGGATTAGGCTGGATAGCTTTGTTGTCCTGCATGGACACGATGGGCTGAATAGGTCGCTTGTGTGCTGTAAACTTTCCAAGTCCTGTAAACCCATCTCCCCTGTGCTCGCTGACCGACATTGGCTCCCGGTTAAGCAACACCTCGATTTTAAAAATGCTCATCCTGGTTTTCAAATCCCTCCATGGCCTCGACCTTCACACTCTCTGTAATCTCCTCCAGCCCCATGACCCCCCGCCAAAGAGATGTCTGCGCTCCACTAATTCTGGCATGTTCAGCACCCCGGACTATAATTACTCAACCATTGGCGGCCGTGCCTCTAGCTCCTGTGCTCTGGAATTCCTTGCTAATCCTCTCGACCCTCTTTTCTCCTGTAAGACGCCCCTTAAAACCTACTTCTTTGACCATTTGTGTCATGTGTCTTGGTATCAAATTTTTTGTCTTATCTTCTCTTCGGCAGTCTCTTGTATCGAGTATGACTTGCTTCCACCAAAAAGGGATGAGTTCACATATGTTTCAATGAAGGACTGGCTATTCCAAGTCCCGAACTGCAGATTGAAGGATGGATGATGCCAGAGTGTGGATTTTTTTTAACGTGTGGTGGCCGTTGTACACCAACCATCACACGGGCTTGACAGAGCTAGGTCTTGGTCCAGTGGCAAGGATTAACCTTGACGACTGGAAACCAGCTCTGCTCCACGGATCTACTGCACACACATATTGCAGTGTGGGCTGGCCCGTGTGCCCCTGGGCCCTCGCCTCTTCTGGCCCCCGAACTCATGCCTCTCCTGGGCCCCGATCACGTTGGTCTGCAATCCCTCGCCACTACTTCGCACAGACCTCGTCGCTCCTGTTGTACCTGCCCACGCTCCAATCACCGACCTGCGTTATGAGGATGTCCATTCCAGTCGCCCTCTTCACAGTCGTTGCCCTCCCTGACTGGCTCGCGCTGTACCTTGCAGTGGTATGCCGCCATGCTGTTCCTCCTTTTAAAGCCCCGACCTTCCGCTGATGGTTCCTCGCAGCTTGAAGGAACCATCTTTTGTCTAATAACACTCTTGTGAAGCACCTTGGGACCTTTTACTGCATTAAAGGCGCTATATCAATACCAGTTGTTGTTCCCTCCCCAGGTCTCCCTTTACCAGTTTCCATGATAGAATCAGACAGCACCGAAGGACACTGATTCGGCCCATTGTACCCGTGCCAACGCCAGCCGGAGAATGAAAAGAAAAAGAACCTTCTCTTCTATTGGTGAACTTGTTCAAATAAAAGACAGGGTTCACAACACAGGTTTTCCACATTTTGGATCGGAATCAGTAACTGTCTAACCGCACTGCTCCAGGATTGCAATCTTTGATCTCTGTCTAACTTGTACTGCCTGGACTGTCCCTTTAAATACCGGGGACACTTTGTAACCTTCAGACCGGTTTTTAAGTGATTGATATTTTCCCATTAAAGGTGCAGTTGTCCCTGTCCTGACCCAGTCTCCAAGCCTGAAACGTGTCATAGAGGGTCACATGGCGCGGTTACAGTGCACCATGTGGAACGCCAGAGTGAGTGACACCGATGTCCACTGGTACCGGCAACTACCGGGGCAAGATACGGAGTGGGTTTTAACACATGAGGCAAGTGGCAGCACACGAGGGAGCCCAGGTTCCACTGACTGTCTCCAGCCTTCCAGAGACACCTCCAATAACAGCTTCATTCTGACAGTCACAGACGTGCAGCCCAGTGACACTGCCGCCTATTACTGTAAAGTGTGGGGCGATATCAGCGGGAGCGGAACCCAGCTCAATGTAACCAGTAAATACAGTTTACATTATATTAACCTGAATAGAAGGAATAACCTCTTACACATGGATTTATTGATCAGTATCTGATTAATATCACAAAAACCGCTGGTAAACTTAATGCAATAAGGTGGACGAATTAACTGCGCAGATAGATGTTAATGGATATGATGTAATTGGGATTACGGAGACATACTCCAGGGTGACCAAGGCTGGGAACTCAATATCCGGGGTATTCAATATTCAGGAAGGATAGACAGGAAGGAAAAGGAGGTGGGGTAGTGTTACTGGTTAAAGAGGAAATTAACGCAATAGTAAGGAAGGACATTAACGTGGATGATGTGGAGTCTATATGGGTAGAGCTGCGAAGAACCAAAGAGCAGAAAACGTTCGTGGGAGTTGTGTACAGACCATCAAACAGTAGTATGGGGGTTGGGGATGGCATCAAACAGGAAATTAGGGACGCGTGCAATAAGGTTACAGCAGTTATCATGGGTGAATTTAATCTACATATTGATTGGGCTAACCAAACTGGTAGCAATACTGTGGAGGAGGATTTCCTGGAGTGTATAAGAGACGGTTTTCTCGAACAATATGCCGAGGAACCAACGAGAGAGCAGGCCATCCTAGACTGGATTTTGTGTAATGAGAGAAGATTAATTAGCAATCTAGTCGTGCGAGGCCTCTTGGGGAAGAGTGACCATAATATGGTAGAATTCTTTATTAAGATGGAGAGTGACACAGTTAATTCAGAGACTAGGGTCCTGAACTTAAAGAAAGGAAACTTCGATGGTATGAGATGTGAATTGGCTAGGATAGACTGGAGAATGATACTTAAAGGGTTGACGGTGGATAGGCAATGGCAGACATTTAAAGATCACATGGATGAACTACAACAATTGTACATCCCTGTGTGGCGTAAAAATAAAGGGAAGGTGGCTCAGCCGTGGCTAACAAGGGAAATTAGGGAAAGTGTTCAATCCAAGGAAGAGGCATATAAATTGGCCAGAAAAAGCAGCAAACCTGAGGACTGGGAGAAATTTAGTATTCAGCAGAGGAGGACTAAGGGTTTAATTAGGAGGGGGAA
This sequence comes from Pristiophorus japonicus, assembly GCF_044704955.1. Classification (NCBI taxonomy): domain Eukaryota; kingdom Metazoa; phylum Chordata; class Chondrichthyes; family Pristiophoridae; genus Pristiophorus; species Pristiophorus japonicus. The sequence continues at coordinate 753,239 of NW_027252428.1, forward strand.
AATAGGGTATGAGAGTAAGCTTGCAGGGAACATAAAAACTGACTCCAAAAGCATCTACGATATGTGAAGAGAAAAATATTAGTGAAGACTAATATAGGTCTCGTGCAGTCAGAATCAGGGGAATCCATAATGGGGAACAAGGAAATGGCAGACCAATTGAAAAAATACTTTGGTTCTGTCTTCACTAAGGAAGACACAAATAACCTCCAGAAAATACTATGGGACCGAGGGTCTAGCGAGAAGGGGGAACTGAGGGAAATCCTTATTAGTCAGGAAATGGTGTTAGGGAATTTGAAGGGACTGATGGCCGATAAATCCCCAGGTCCTGATAGTCTGCACTCCAGAGTACTTAAGGAAGTGGCTCTAGAAATAGAAGATGCATTGGTGGTCATTTTCCAACATTCCATGGACTCTGATTTAGTTCCTATGGATTGAAGGGTAGCTAATGTAACACCACTTTTTAAAGAAGGAGGGAGAGAAAACAGGGAATTATAAACCGGTTAGCCTGACATCGGTGGTGGGGAAAATGCTGGAATCAATTATTAAAGATGAAATAGCAGCGCATTTGGAAAGCAGTGACAGGATCGAACCAAGTCAGCATGGATTTTTGAACGGGAAATCAAGCTTGACAAATCTTCTAGAGCTTTTTGAGGATGTAACTAGTAGAGTGGATAAGGGAGAATAAGTGGATGTGATGTATTTGGACTTTCAAAAGGCTTTTGACAATGTCCCATACAATAGATTAGTGTGCAAAATTAAGGCACATGGTATTGGGGGTAATATATTGACATGGATAGAGGCGTTGGCAGACAGGATGCAAAGAGTGGGAATAAACCGGTCCTTTTCAGAATGGCAGGCAGTGACTAGTGGGGTGCTGAAGGGTTCAATGCTGGGACCCCAGCTACTTACAATATACATTAATGATTTAGACGAAGGAATTGAATGTAATATCTCCAAATTTGCAGATGACACTAAGATGGGTTGCAGAGCGAGCTGCGAAGAGGATGCTAAGAGGCTGCAGGGGACTTGGACAGGTTAGGTGCATGGGCAAATGCAGTATAATGTGGATAAATGTGAGGTTATCCACTTTGGTGGCAAAAACAGGAAGGTAGATTATTATCTGAATGGTGACAGATTAGTAAAAGAGGAGGTACAACGAGACCTGGGTATCATGGTACATCAGTCTTTGAAGTTAGGCAAGCAGGTACAGCAGACAGCAAAGAAAGCAAATGGCATGCTGGGCTTCATAGCAAGGGGATTTGAGTATAGGAGCAAGGAGGTCTTGCTGCAGTTGTACAGGACCTTGGTGAGACCACACCTTGAGTATTGTGTTCAGTTTTGGTCTCCTAATTTGAGGAAGGACGTGCTTGCTATTGAGGGAGTGCAGCGAAGGGTCACCAGATTGATTCCCGGGATCCAGAAGAATGAGGGGAGAATCTCATAGAGACATATAAAATTCTGACGGGACTAGTCAGGTTAGATTCAGGAAGAATGTTCCCAATGTTGGGGAAGTTCAGAACCAGGGGTCACAGTCTAAGGATAAGGGGTAAGCCATTTAGGACCGAGATGAGGAGAAACTTCTTCACTCAGAGAGTTGTTAACCTGTGGAATTCTCTACCACAGAGAGTTGTTGAGGCCAGTTCGTTAGATGTATTCAATAGGGAGTTAGATATGGCCCTAACTGCTAAAGGGGTCAAGGGATATGGAGAGAAAGCAGGAAAGGGGTACTGAGGTGAATGATCAGCCAAGATCTTATTGAATGGTGGTGCAGGCTCGAAGGGCCGAATGGCCTACTCCTGCACCTGTTTTCTATGTTTCTATGTTTCTATCATTGCTCTGTTCCCTGTTAGGCATTGAAGGAATCAGATCAGTCCATATACAGTGAGCTTAAAGGTATGTTTCTCTCACACTTGACAAGGGTAGAGACAATGCGTGTAATATCTGTCACTTTTTATATAAATGGTGAAACTGTGGGAAACCTTCACCTAAAATGGATCCATAGCAGCAACACTGCCTGGAATAGACCGAGAGCAATGGGCCCAGTGTGGTAACGGACCATCAGTAGCCCAGTACGGTGATGGATTGAATGTTGTGTGGTGATGAACAGCTTTTACTAAAGCATTAACACCCACAGCCGCACACACACAAATCCTCTCCTTTGTTCACACTGAGTATTGTAACCAGGTTAAAAGTAGCCCGCACACTTCATTTTCTAATTCAACATTTTCCATTGGTTTCAAGGGTTAAGCAAATTATTGGCTCTGATGTTTTCCAACAAGAGCTATGTCACATTAATTCTGGGAAAACAGACCATAATAATCAAGGGAAAGCTACGTATAGAATCATAGAAATTTACAGCACGGAAGGACGTTATTTCGGCCCATCGTGTCCGCGCTGGCCGACCAAGAGCTATCCAGCCTAACCCCACTTTCCAGCTCTTGGAACGTAGCCCTGTAGGTTACGGCACTTTAAGTGCACATCCAAGTACTTTTTAAATGCGGTGAGGGTTAATGCCTCGACCATCCTTTCAGGCAGTGAGTTCCAGATTCCCACTACCCTCTGGGTAAAGACATTTCCCCTAATATCTCCTCTAAACCTCCTCCCAATTACTTTAAATCTATGTCCCCTGGTTGTTAACCCCTCTGCAAAGGGAAACAGGTCCTTCCTATCTATTCTATCCAGGCCCCTCATAATTTTATACACCTCAATCAGGTCTCCCCTCAGTCTCCTCTGTTCCAAAGAAAACAGACCCAGCATCTCCAATTTCTCCTCAAAGCCAAAATTCTCCAGTCCAGGCAACATTCTTGTAAATCTCTTCTGCAGCCTTTCCAGTGCAATCACATCTTTCATCGAAACATAGAAAATAGGTGCAGGAGTAGGCCATTCGGCCCTTCCAGCCTGCACCACCATTCAAAAAGATCATGGCTGATCATTCACCTCAGTACCCCTTTCCTGCTTTCTCTCCATACCCCTTGATCCCTTTAGCCATTAGGGCCAACTCCCTCTTGAATATATCGAACAAACTGGCATCAACAACTCTGTGTGGTAGAGAATTCCACAGGTTAACAACTCTCAGAGTGAAGAAGTTTCTCCTCATCTCAGTCCTAAAAGGCTTATCCCTTATCCTTACTGTGACCCCTGGTTCTGGACTCCCCCAGCATCGGGAACATTTTTCCCGCATCTAACCTGTCCCGTCCCGTCAGAATTTTATATGTTTCTATGAGATCTCCTCTCATCCTTCTAAACTCCAGTGAATAGAGGCCCAGTCGATCCAGTCTCTCCTCATGTCAGTCCTGCCATCCCAGGAATCAGTCTGGTAAACCTTCGCTCCACTCCCTCAATAGCAAGATCGTCCTTCCTCAGATTAGGAGACCAAAACTGAACACAATATTCCAGGTGAGGCCTCACCAAGGCCCTGTACAGCTGCAGCAATTGCCTCCCTGTTCCTATACTCAAATCCCCTCGCTATGTAGGCCAACATTCCATTTGCCTTCTTCACCACCTGCTGTACCTGCATGCCAACCTTCAATGACTGATGTACCATGACACCCAGGTCTCGTTGCACCTTTTCCTAATCTGTCACCATTCAGATAATATTCTGCCTTCATGTTTTTGCCTCCAAAGTGGATAACCTCACATTTATCCACATTATACTGCATCTGCCATGCATTTGCCTACTCACCTAACCTGTCCAAGTCACCCTGCAGCCTCTTAGCATCCTCCTCACAGCTCACACCGCCACCCAGCTTAGTGTCATCTGCAAACTTGAAGATATTACTCTCAATTCCTTCATGTAAATCATTTATGTATATTGTAAATAGCTGGGGTCCCAGCACTGAGCCCTGCGGCACTCGACTAGTCACTGCCTGCCATTCAGAAAAGGATCCATTTATCCCGACTCTCTGCTTCATGTCTGCCAACCAGTTCTCTATCCACATCACTACATTACCCTCAATTACATGTACTTTAATTTTGCACACTAATCTCTTGTGTGGGACCTTGTCAAAAGCCTTTTGAAAGTCCAAATACACCACATCCACTGGTTCTCCCTTATCCACTCTACCAGTTACATTCTCAAAAAATTCCAGAAGATTTGTCAAGCATGATTTCCCTTTCATAAACCCATGCTGACTTGGCCCGATCCTGTCACTGCTTTCCAAATGCGCTGCTATTTCATCTTTAATAATTGATTCCAAATTTTCCCCTCTACTGATGTCAGGCTAACCGGTCTATAATTACCCGTTTTCTCTCTCTCTCTCCTTTTTTAAAAAGTGGTGTTATATTAGCTACCCTCCTTTCCTGTAATGGGGTGACAGAACTGCACACAGTACTCCAGCTGCGGCCTAACCAGTGCTTTTACAGTTCAAGCATAACCTCCTTGCTCTTGTATTCCATACCTCGACTAACAAGAGCGAGTATTCTATATGCCTTCTTCACCACTTTATCTACCTGGCCTACTACCTTTAGGGATCTGTGGACCTGCACTCCAAGGTCCCTTTGTTCCTCTACACTTTTCAGTGTCCTACCAGTTACTGTGTATTCCCTTGCCTTGTTAGACCTCCCCAAATGCATTACCTCACACTTATCCGGATTGAATCCATTTTCCACTGTTCCAACTGCCTGACCAGTTCATTGATAGCTCCTTGCAATCCACAGCTTGCTTCTTCATCATCAACCACACAGCCTATTTTAGTGTCATCTATAAACCTCTTAATCATACCCCCAACATTCAAGTCCAAGTCATTGATATATACCACAAAAAGCAAGGGACCCAGCACTGAGCCCTGCGGACCCCTACTGGATACAGCCTTGCAGGCACAAAAACACCCATCAACCATTACCCATTGCTTCCTGTCTATGAGCCAATTTTGGATCCAACTTGCCACTTTGCCCTGGATCCCATGGGCTTTTACTTTCGTGACCAGTCTGTCATGTGGGATCTTATGAAAAACCTTGCTAAAATCCATATACACTACATCATACACACCGTCCTCTTTGACCCTCCTCGTTACCTCCTCAAAAAGTTCAATCAAGTTAGTCAGACATGACCTTCCCTTAACCAATCCGTGCTGACTATCCTTGATTAATCCATGTCTTTCCAAATGAAGATTTATCCTGTCCCTCAGGATTTTTCCCACCACTGAGGTAAGACTGACTGGCCTGTAATTACTTGGTCTATCCATTTCTTCCTTTTTAAACAAAGGTACAACATCAGCAGTCCTCCAATCCTCTGGTACCACACCTGTAGCCAGAGAGGATTGGAAAATGATGGTCAGAGCCTCTGCTATTTCTTTTTTTGCTTCTCTTAACAGGGATACATTTCATCTGGGTCTGGGAATTTATCCACTTTCAAAGTTGTTAAGCCCCTTAATTCTTCCTCTCTCACTATGTTTATCTCATCTAATATTTCACACTCCTCCTCCCTCATTGCAAAGTCTTCATCGCCCCTCTCTTTTGTGAAAACAGATGCAAAGTATTCATTAAGAATCATACCCACATCTTCTGCCTCCACACACAGATTTACTTTATGGTATCTGATAGGCCCCACTCATTTTCTAGTTATCCTCATGCTCTTAATATATTTATAAAACATCTTTGGGTTGTCCCTGATTCTACTTGCCACGAATGGCAGCAAAACATTCCTGGTTACAGGGTTTTCAGATGAGATAGAGAGGGAGATAAAAAATGGAAGGGGCAATCGAAATATTGAAAACAATTACAGCTGTGAGGAGGGATAATACGTTAGAAAGATCATCAAATGAGGCCCTTATGAGTTGAACTGAAGAACAAAAAAGGGGCAATCACACTGCTGGGAGTGTACCCCCAAATCGTCAGAGGAAGATAGAAGAGCAAATATAAGCACATTTCTGAGAAGTGCAAAAACAATAGGGGATTTCAACCACCCTAACATGAACTGGGATAGAATCTGTGTAAAACGTACAGAGGGTACAGAATTCATAAAATGCATTCAGCAGAACGTTTTTAATCAGTTGTAGCAAGCCCAACAAGAGAGAGGGAGAGAGAGAGAGATACAGAGAGAGAGAGATAGAGAAAGAGATAGGGAGAGAGAGAGAGATACAGAGAGAGAGAGATAGAGAAAGAGAGAGAGGGAGAGAGAGAGAGAGAAAGAGAGACAGAGAGAGACAGAGAGAGAGAGAGATAGAGAAAGAGAGAGAGGGAGAGAGAGAGAGAGAAAGAGAGACAGAGAAAGAGAGACAGGAGGAGGCCCATTCAGCCCCTCGAGCCTGTTACACAGGAACAGGAGGAGGCCCATTCAGCCCCTCGAGGCTGTTACACAGAAACAGGAGGAGGCCCATTCAGTCCCTCGAGCCTGTTACACAGGAACAGGAGGAGTCCCATTCAGCCCCTCGAGCCTGTTACACAGGAACAGGAGGAGGCTCATTCAGCCCCTCGAGCCTGTTACACAGGAACAGGAGGAGGCCCAGTCAGCCCCTCGAGCCTGTTACACAGGAACAGGAGGAGGCCCATTCAGCCCCTCGAGCCTGTTACACAGGAACAGGAGGAGGCCCATTCAGCCCCTCGAGCCTGTTACACAGGAACAGGAGGAGGCCATTCAGCCCCTCGAGCCTGTTACACAGGAACAGGAGGAGGCCCAGTCAGAGAGCTGTGGAAGCTGGGTCACTGAATATATTAAAGACAGAAATAAAGAGTTTCTTAACCGATCAGGGAATAAGGGGTTATGGGGAGCGGGCGGGGAAATGGAGCTGAGTCCATGATCGGATCAGCCATGATGGTATTAAATGGCGGAGCAGGCTCGAGGGGCCGAATGGCCGACTCCTGCTCCTATTTCTGATGTTGTTATGTTCTGACTCAGCCAGCAGTGGGCGACGTCACATTAACTTCTCACTCACACCAGTGAGAAGATGCAACAATCTCATCATCGTGCCGATCACACGGATCTGGTCAGCGATACAGAGACCTAGTCAGAGCCGGTCTGCAGTAACCGCCTCCAGTTCTGGGCCCCGCACCTCAGGGAGGGTCTATCGGCCTTGGTGGGTGTGCAGGGCAGATTCACCAGAATTATGCCGTTTCACACGGGCCGATTATCAAACATTATAATTTCGGATACTCAAGAGGCCAGAATTCTCGGGCGGTTGTGGGGCTGGAGGAGGTTACTGAGATACGGAGGAGTGTAGGGGCTGGAGGGGGTTACAGAGATAGGGAGGGGTGTAGGGACTGGAGGAGGTTACAGAGATAGGGAGGGGTGTAGGGACTGGAGGAGGTTACAGAGATACGGAGGAGTGTAGGGACTGGAGGAGGTTACAGAGATAGGGAGGGGTGTAGGGACTGGAGGAGGTTACAGAGATAGGGAGGGGTGTAGGGGCTGGAGGAGGTTACAGAGATAGGGAGGGGTGTAGGGACTGGAGGAGGTTACAGAGATAGGGAGGAGTGTTGGGGGTGGAGGAAGTTACAGAGATAGGGAGGGGTTTAGGGGCTGGAGGACTTTACAAAGATAGGGAGGGGTGTAGGGCCTGGAGGAGGTCACAGAGATAGGGAGGGCGGGAGGGGCCATAGAGGGATTTGTAAACAATGATGGGAATTTGGAAATCGAAGCGTTTATTAATTACACCCAGGACCTGGAGCGAGGCTGCCTCCTGGTGGTAAGTTACTGAATTACACCGAGGACATGGAGCGAGGCTGCCTCCTGGTGGTAAGTTACTGAATTACACCCAGGACATGGAGCGAGGCTGCCTCCTGGTGGTAAGTTACTGAATTGCACCCAGGACATGGAGCGAGGCTGCCTCCTGGTGGTAAGTTACTGAATTACACCCAGGACATGGAGCGAGGCTGCCGCCTGGTGGTGAGTTACTGAATTACACCCGGGACATGGAGCGAGGCTGCCTCCTGGTGGTAAGTTACTGAATTACACCCAGGACATGGAGCGAGGCTGCCTCCTGGTGGTAAGTTACTGAATTACACCCAGGACATGGAGCGAGGCTGCCTCCTGGTGGTGAGTTACTGAATTACACCCAGGACATGGAGCGAGGCTGCCTCCTGGTGACAAAGTTACCAGAGGCGAGGTGAGGGAAAAAAATACACAGCAATTTGTTGTGATTGGGAATGGGCTGCCTGAAAGGGCGGTGGAAGCAGATTCAACAGCGAGTTTCAAAAGAGAATTGGAAAATAATTGAAAGTGAAATAATTGCAGGGCAATGGTGAAAGAATCTAGGTGTAATTCAGTAAACCACCACCAGGAGGCAGCCTCGCTCCATGTCCTGGTGTAATTCAGTAACTCACCACCAGGAGGCAGCCTCGCTCCATGTCCTGGGTGTAATTCAGTAACTCACCACCAGGAGGCAGCCTCGCTCCATGCCCTGGGTGTAATTCTGTAACTCACCACCAGGAGGCAGCCTCGCTCCATGTCCTGGGTGTAATTCAGTAACACACCACCAGGAGGCAGCCTCGCTCCATGTCCTGGGTGTAATTCAGTAACTCACCACCAGGAGGCAGCCTCGCTACATGTCCTGGGTGTAATACAGTAACTCACCACCAGGAGGCAGCCTCGCTCCATGTCCTGGGTGTAATTCAGTAACTCACCATCAGGAGGCAGCCTCGCTCCATGTCCTGGGTGTAATGCAGTAACTCACCACCAGGCGGCAGCCTCGCTCCATCTCCAGTACCTTGAGCACATAAATCGAGGCTGACACTCCCAGTGCAGTACTGAGGGAATGCCGCACTTTCAGGGAGGCGGAACTGAGGGAGCACCGCACTGTCATGCTGTACCTGCCCTGGGAGTGTTTGATGGGACAGTGTAGAGGGAGCTTTACTCTGTATCGAACCCCATGCTGGACCTGCCCTGGGCCATAGTCTTAGTCAACATATTTACTGAGGCGTACGAAAGCACGGGTCTTACGCTAAACATCCGTAAGACAAAGGTCCTCCACCAGCCTGCCCTCGCCGCACAGCACTGACCCCCAGTCATCATGATACACGTCCCGGCCCTGGACACCGGGGACCATTTCCCAAACCTCGGGAGCCTCCCTATCAACAAGGGCAGGCATCTACGACGAGATTCAACACCACCTCCAGTGCGCCAGTGCAGCCATCGGCTACCTGAGGAAGAGAGTGTTTGAAGACCAGGCCCTCAAACCTACCACCAAGCTCATGGTCTACAGGGCTGTAGTGATACCCGCCCTCCTATATGGCTCAGAGACATGGACCATGTACAGTAGGTATCTCACCCCCAGCTCATGGTCTACAGGGCTGTAGTGATACCCGCCCTCCTGTATGGCTCAGAGACACGGACCATGTACAGTCGACACCTCAAGTCGCTGGAGAAATATCACCAACGCTGTCTCCGCAAGATCCTGCAAATCCCCCGGGAGGACAGACGCACCAACGTTAGCGTCCTCGACCAGCCCAACATCCCCAGCATCGAAGCACTGACCACACTCGACCAGCTCCGCTGGGCAGGGCCACATTGTCCGCATACCAGACACGAGACTCCCAAAGCGAGCGCTCTACTCGGAACTCCTTCACGGCAAGCGAGCCCCAGGTGGGCAGAGGAAACGTTACAAGGGACACCCCTCCCTGATAAAGTGCAACATCCCCACCGACACCTGGGAGTCCCTGGCCCAAAGACCAGTCCGCCCTAAGTGGAGGAAGTGCATCCGGGAGGGCGCTGAGCACCTCGAGTCTCGTCGCCGAGAGCGTGCAGAGACCAAGCGCAGGCAGCGGAAGGAGCGTGCGGCAAACCAGTCCCACCCTCCCCTTCCCTCAAGCACTGTCTGTCCCACCTGTGACAGGAACTGTGGTTCCCGTATTGGACGGTTCAGTCACCTGAGGACTCACTGTTAGAGTGGAGGCAAGTCTTCCTCGATTCCGAGGGACTGCCTCTGATGATGATGCTGTGTGTGGGATCTTGCTGTGCGCAAATTGTCTGCTGCGTTTCCCACAATGCAACAGTGACCACACTCCAAAAGTACGTCATTGGCCGTAAAGCGCTTTGGGACGTCCGGTGGTCGAGAAAGGCGCTCTATAAATGCACGTCTTTCCTTCTTGTATCTAACCCGTGCTGGACCTGCCCTGGGGGTGTACGGTAAAGGTGCTATATAAATATCAGTTGTTGTTGTTGTTGTTGTTGTTGTATTTGACCCTGTAATACCCTCCCTGGCCCTACAGGTGGCGCTTTACTCTGCATCCACCGCCTCAGCCAATGGCAGCCGGCCTTCAGCTTGATAGACGGCCGCCTCAGCCAATGGACAGCGCCGCCCGCCTGTGAGCGAACCCGCCCACTCGGCTCCGTGATGGACAGCTCCCGCCAACCAATCACAGGGGAGGCTCCAGCTCCCCTCCCGTCGCCGCTCCAGCGTCGTTGCGTCATCGCGCTTTTGGACCGCAGCGGCCGCTCTCGGGAATCGCCCTTAAAGCGGAGCCGCCCATCCGCGCACATTATAGTTGTGCAACCTTAATTCACCCATTAAAGCGGTAACTGGATTGTGGAAAGTCAGTGGGTGGGAGGGGAGGGGAAAGGGGGGAAAGAAATGCAGGGGCAGGACGATAGAAGATGGGAAAGGGAGAAGTTAGAAAGGGAGAAGTTAGGAAGGAAGAAAGAAAGACCTGCGTTTACAAAGCACCTTTACAGCCAATGAAATACTTTGGGAGCGTGGTCCCTGCTGGAATGTGGGACACGGAGAGACGGAGGACGGTGAGAAATTAGTCACAGAATTTCTTTGAATCATAGAATGATCTTCGGAGGCCCCTCGTATCGAGGATGACTTGCTTCCACGCCAAAGAGGGATGAGTTCTCAGGTGTTTCAGTGAAGGACCCAATATTCCGGATCCCGAACTACATCCTGAAGGGTGGGAGATGCCTGTGTGTGGATTTATTTAACGTGGGGTGGCCGTTGTACACCAGCCACCACACGGGCCTGACAGAGCGAGGTCTTGGTCCAGGGGCAAGGGTTAACCAGGATCAATGGAGACCTCGCCCCTCCCTATCTCTGTAACCCCCTCCAGCCCCTACACCCCTCCCTATCTCTGTAACCTCCTCCAGCCCCTACACCCCTCCCTATCTCTGTAACCTCCGCCAGCCCCTACACCCTTCCCTATCTCTGTAACCTCCTCCAGCCCCTACACCCCTCCCTATCTCTGTAACCCCCTCCAGCCCCTACACCCCTCCCTATCTCTGTAACCTCCTCCAGCCCCTACAACCCTCCCTATCTCTGTAACCTCCACCAGCCCCTACACCCCTCCCTATCTCTGTAACCCCCTCCAGCCCCTACACCCCTCCCTATCTCTGTAACCTCCTCCAGCCCCTACACCACTCCCTATCTCTGTAACCTCCTCCAGTCCCCTACACCCCTCCCTATCTCTATAACCTCCTCCAGCCCTTGCACCCCTCCCTATCTCTGCAACCTCCTCCAACCCTTACACCCCTCCCTATCTCTGTAACTTCCTCCAGCCCCCACACCACTCCCTATCTCTGTAACCTGCTCCAGCCCCGACACCTCTCCCTATCTCTGTAACCTCCTCCAGCCCCACAACCCCCTCAGATGTCTGCACTCCTCTAATTCTGCCCTCTGGAGCATCCCTGATTATAATCGCTCCACCATCGGTGGCTGTGCCTTCTGCTACCTGGGCCCCAAGCTCTGGAACTCCCTCTCTAAACCTCCCCACCTCTCTTTCTTGCCAAAGCTTCTATAGATATGTGAAGAGAACAAGATCTGTGAAAACAAACGTAGGTCCCTTGCAGTCGGATTCAGGTGAATTTATAATGGGGAACAAAGAAATGGCAGACTAATTGAACAAATACTTTGGTTTAGTCGTCACGAAGGAAGACAGAAATAACCTGCCGGAAATACTAGGGGACCAAGCGTCTTGTGAGAAGGAGGAACTGAAGGAAATTGTTATTAGGCGGGAAATTGTGTCAGGGAAATTAATAGGATTGAAGGCTGATAAATCCCCGGGGTCTGATAGTCTGCATCCCAGAGTACTTCAGGAAGTAGCCCTAGAAATAGTGGATGCATTGGTGATCATTTTCCAACAGTCTATTGACTCTGGATCAGTTCCTATGGACTGGAGGGTAGCTAATGTAACACCACTTTTTAAGAAAGGAGGGAGAGAGAAAACGGGTAATTATAGACCGTTTAGCCTGACATCAGTAGTGGGAAAAATGTTGGAATCAATTATTAAAGATGAAATAGCAGCACATTTGGAAAGCAGTGACAGGATCGGTCCAAGTCAGCATGGGTTTATGAAATGGAAATCCTGCTTGACGAATCTTCTGGAATTTTTTGAGGATGTAACTGGTAGAGTGGACAAGGGAGAACCAGTGGATGTGGTGTATTTGGACTTTCAAAAGTCATTTGACAAGGTCCCACACAAGAGATTGGTGTGCAAAATCAAAGCACATGGTATTGGGGGTAATGTACTGACGTGGATAGAGAACTGGTTGGCAGACAGGAAGCAGAGAGTCGGGATAAATGGGTCCTTTTCAGAATGGCAGGCAGTGACTAGTGGGGTGCCGCAGGGCTCAGTGCTGGGACCCCAGCTCTTTACAATATATATTAATGATTTGGATGAAGTAATTAAGTGTAATATCTCCAAGTTTGCAGATGACACTAAGCTGGGTGGCGGTGTGAGCTGTGAGGGGGATGCTAAAAGGCTGCAGGGTGACTTGGACAGGTTAGGTGAGTGGGCAAATGCATGGCAGATGCAGTATAATGTGGATAAATGTGAGGTTATCCACTTTGGTGGCAAAAACACGAAGGCAGAATATTATCTGAATGGCGGCAGATTAGGAAAAGGGGAGGTGCAACGAGACCTGGGTGTCATGGTTCATCAGTCATTGAAAGTTGGCATGCAGGTACAGCAGGCGGTGAAGAAGGCAAATGGCATGTTGGCCTTCATAGTGAGAGGATTTGAGTACAGGAGCAGGGAGGTCTTACTGCAGTTGTACAGGGCCTTAGTGAGGCCTCACCTGGAATATTATGTTCAGTTTTGGTCTCCTAATCTGAGGAAGGACGTTCTTGCTATTGAGGGAGTGCAGCGAAGGTTCACCAGACTGATTCCCGGGATGGCTGGACTGACATATGAGGAGAGACTGGATCGACTGGGCCTGTATTCACTGGAGTTTAGAAGGATGAGAGGGGATCTCATAGAAACATATCAAATTCTGACGGGATTGGAAGGTTAGATGCGGGAAGAATGTTCCCGATGTTGGGGAAGTCCAGAACCAGGGGTCACAGTCTAAGGATAAGGGGTAGGCCATTTAGGACCGAGATGAGGAGAAACATCTTCACTCAGAGAGTTGTGAACCTGTGGAATTCCCTGCCGCAGAGAGTTGTTGAGGCCAGTTCGTTGGATATATTCAAGAGGGATTTAGATATGGTCCTTACGGCTAAAGGGATCAAGGGGTATGGAGAGAAAGCAGGAAAGGGGTACTGAGGTGAATGATCAGCCATGATCTTATTGAATGGTGGTGCAGGCTCGAAGAGCCGAATGGCCTACTCCTGAACCTATTTTCTATGTTTCTATGTTTCCTCAAACACCTCCCTTAAAACCGACCTCTTTGACCAAGCTTTTGGTCACCTGCGCTAATTTCTAATTAAGCGTCTCGGTGTCAAATTTTTCATCTCATAATATTCCTATGTAGCACCTTGGGACGTTTCACAATGTTTCAGGCGTTATATAGTTAAATGTTGTGGTTGTTGAGTGACTGTCCCACTGACAGGAAGATATTGAGTTAGCGGGTTGCATGTCTTACAGGGATTGACAGGGTAGATAAGGACATCAGAAATAGGAGCAGGAGTCGGCCATTCGGCCCCTCGAGCCTGCTCCGCCATTTAATACCATCATGGCTGATCCGATCATGGACACAGCTCCACTTCCCTGCCCGTCCCCTTATCCCCTTATCGGTTAAGGAACTGTCTATCTCTGTCTTAAATATATTCAATGTCCCGGCTTCCACAGCTCTCTGAGGCAGCGAATTCCACAGATTTACAAACCTCTGAGAGAAGAAATTCCTCCTCATCTCAGTTTTAAATGGGCGGCCCCTTATTCTAAGACCATGCCCCCTAGTTCTAGTCTCCCCCATCAGTGGGAACATCCTCTCTGCATCCACCTTGTCAAGCCCCCTCATAATCTGATATGTTTCGATAAGATCACCTCTCATTCTTCTGAATTCCAATGAGTAGAGGCCCAACCTCCTCAACCTTTCCTCATAAGTCAACCAAGGAAGTTTCCCCCGGGCTGGGGAGTCTAGAACCAGGGGTCACAGTCTCAGGATCGGGGGACACCCATTTAGGACTGAGATGAGGAGGAATTCCTTCACTCAGAGGGAGGTGAATGACTGGAATTCTCTGCCTCAGAGGGCTGTGGAGGCTCCGTCGTTGAGTAGATGTGGAATTGGGACTGAGAGGGAGGTGTGGAGACGGAGATAGTGAGTTGGGACTGAGGGAGATGTGGAGAGGGAGCTCTTGTTATTTTAGCACGCTCTCTCTCTCACACTCTCTCACACACTTACTCTCTCTCTCCCTCACTCACACACTCTCTCTCTCTCTCTCGCACACTCTCACTCTCTCTCACACACTCTCTCTCACACACTCTTTCTCACTCACACATTCTCTCTCTCTCTCACACACACTCTCACACTCTCTCTCTCACACACTCACACTCTCTCTCTCACACACACACACTCTCTCTCTCTCACGCACTCTCTCACACACTCTCTCTCACACACCCTTTCTCACTCACACACTCTCTCTCTCTCTCACACACACTCTCACACTCTATCTCACACACTCTCACACCCTCTCTCTCTCAGACACTCGCCCTCTCTCTCTCTCACACTCTCTCTCACACACTCTCACTCTCTCTCTCACACACTCTCTCTCTCTCTCACGCACACTCTCTCTCTCTCTCTCGCACTCTCTCTCTCTCACACTCTCTCTCTCTCTCTCTCACACACTCTCTCTCACACACTCTTACTCTCTCACACTCTCTCTCTCACACTCTCTCTCTCTCTCTCACACACACTCTCTCACACTCTCTCTCTCACACACTCTCTCTCTGACACTCTCTCACACTCTCTCTCTCACACTCTCATACATAAGAACATAAGAACATAAGAATTAGGAACAGGAGTAGGCCATCTAGCCCCTCGAGCCTGCTCCGCCATTCAACAAGATCATGGCTGATCTGGCCGTGGACTCAGCTCCACTTACCCGCCCGCTCCCCGTAACCCTTAATTCCCTTATTGGTTTAAAATCTATCTATCTGTGATTTGAATACATTCAATGAGCTAGCCTCAACTGCTTCCCTGGGCAGAGAATTCCACAGATTCACAACCCTCTGGGAGAAGAAATTCCTTCTCAACTCGGTTTTAAATTGGCTCCCCCGTATTGTGGGCGAGGTTAGTATTTACTGTAAAACAACCGCAGAGATCGCAAGGCCTGCGTGCAGCACCCCACAGCCGATCAGCCCCCTCTGCAGCGGGGGAATGAGAACCACACGGACCCAGGCCCATTGCTCCCTCCACCCACACAGACATTGCAAGTAGTCTGGGACTGTGCTCTACAACCCAGAGACTGGGGGGGGCGAGGGGGGCAGAGAGAGAGAGGGAGGGAGGGAGAGACAGAGAGGGAGAGAGAGAGAGAGCGAGAGAGAGAGAGGGAGAGAGAGTACAGGGAGCGAGAGAGACAGAGAGAGAGTGACAGAGAGAGGGAGAGGGGGAGAGACAGAGAGAGAGAGAGAGAGCACAGGGAGAGAGAGAGACAGAGAGAGAGAGATACAGAGACACAGAGAGAGGGAGAGAGAGATACAGAGAGAGAGAGAGACAGAGAGAGGGAGTGAGAGAGAGAGATACAGAGAGAGAGTGATAGGGAGACAGAGAGAGAGAGAGAGAGAGAGACAGACAGATACACAGAGAGAGGGAGAAAGAGAGAGAGGGAGAGAGAGAGAGAGAAAGAGACAGAGAGACAGAGAAAGAGAGACAGGAGGAGGCCCATTCAGCCCCTCGAGCCTGTTACACAGGAACAGGAGGAGGCCCATTCAGCCCCTCGAGCCTGTTACACAGGAACAGGAGGAGGCCCATTCAGCCCCTCGAGCCTGTTACACAGGAACAGGAGGAGGCCCATTCAGCCCCTCGAGCCTGTTACACAGGAACAGGAGGAGGCCCATTCAGCCCCTCGAGCCTGTTACACAGGAACAGGAGGAGGCCCATTCAGCCCCTCGGGCCTGTTACACAGGAACAGGAGGAGGCCCATTCAGCCCCTCGAGCCTGTTACACAGGAACAGGAGGAGGCCCATTCAGCCCCTCGAGCCTGTTACACAGGAACAGGCGGAGGCCCATTCAGCCCCTCGAGCCTGTTACACAGGAACAGGAGGCCCTTTCAGCCCCTCGAGCCTGTTACACAGGAACAGGAGGAGGCCCAGTCAGAGAGCTGTGGAAGCTGGGTCACTGAATATATTTAAGACAGAAATAAAGAGTTTCTTAACCGATCAGGGAATAAGGGGCTATGGGGAGCGGGCGGGGAAGTGGAGCTGAGTCCATGATCGGATCAGCCATGATGGTATTAAATGGAGGAGCAGGCTCGAGGGGCCGAATGGCCGACTCCTGCTTCTATTTCTGATGTTGTTATGTTCTGACTCAGCCAGCAGTGGGCGACGTCACATTAACTTCTCACTCACACCAGTGAGAAGATGCAACAATCTCATCATCGTGCCGATCACACGGATCTGGTCAGCGATACAGAGACCTGGTCAGAGCCGGTCTGCAGTAACCGCCTCCAGTTCTGGGCCCCGCCCCTCAGGGAGGGTCTATCGGCCTTGGTGGGTGTGCAGGGCAGATTCACCAGAATTATACCCGGGGCATGCCGTTTCACACGGGCCGATTATCAAACATTATAATGCCGGATACTCAAGAGGCCAGAATTCTCGGGCGGTTGTGGGGCTGGAGGAGGTTACAGAGATATGGAGGAGTGTAGTGACTGGAGGAGGTTACAGAGATAGGGAGGGGTGTATGGGCTGGAGGAGGTTACAGAGATAGGGAGGGGTGTAGGGGCTGGAGGAGGTTACAGAGATAGCGAGGGGTGTAGGGGCTGGAGGAGGTTACAGAGATACGGAGGAGTGTAGCGGCTGGAGTGCGTTACAGAGATAGGGAGGGGTGTAGGGGCTGGAGGAGGTTACAGAGATAGGGAGGGGGGTTGGGGGTGGAGGAAGTTACAGAGATAGGGAGGGGTTTAGGGGCTTGAGGGCGTTACAGAGATAGGGAGGGGTGTAGGGGCTGGAGGGGGTTACAGAGATAGGGAGGGGTGTAGGGGCTGGAGGAGGACACAGAGATAGGGAGGGGTGTAGGGGCTGGAGGAGGTCACAGAGATAGGGACGGGTGTAGCGGCTGGAGGAGGTTACAGTGATAGGGAGGGGTGTAGGGGCTGGAGGAGGTCACAGAGATAGGGAGGGCGGGAGGGGCCATAGCGGGATTTGTAAACAATGATGGGAATTTGGAAATCGAGGCGTTTATTAATTATACCTAGGACATGGAGCGAGGCTGCCTCCTGGTGGTGAGTTACTGAATTACACCCAGGACATGGAGCGAGGCTGCCTCCTGGTGGTGAGTTACTGAATTACACCCAGGACATGGAGCGAGGCTGCCTCCTGGTGGTGAGTTACTGAATTACACCCAAGACATGGAGCGAGGCTGCCCCCTGGTGGTGAGTTACTGAATTACACCCAGGGCATGGAGCGAGGCTGCCCCCTGGTGGTGAGTTACTGAATTACACCCAGGACATGGAGCGAGGCTGCCTCCTGGTGGTGAGTTACTGAATTACACCCAGGACATGGAGCGAGGCTGCCTCCTGGTGGTGAGTTACTGAATTACACCCAAGACATGGAGCGAGGCTGCCCCCTGGTGGTGAGTTACTGAATTACACCCAGGACATGGAGCTAGGCTGCCCCCTGGTGGTGAGTTACTGAATTACACCCAGGACATGGAGCGAGGCTGCCTCCTGGTGGTGAGTTACTGAATTACACCCAAGACATGGAGCGAGGCTGCCCCCTGGTGGTGAGTTACTGAATTACACCCAGGGCATGGAGCGAGGCTGCCCCCTGGTGGTGAGTTACTGAATTACACCCAGGACATGGAGCGAGGCTGCCTCCTGGTGGTGAGTTACTGAATTACACCCAGGACATGGAGCGAGGCTGCCTCCTGGTGGTGAGTTACTGAATTACACCCAAGACATGGAGCGAGGCTGCCCCCTGGTGGTGAGTTACTGAATTACACCCAGGACATGGAGCGAGGCTGCCCCCTGGTGGTGAGTTACTGAATTACACCCAGGACATGGAGCGAGGCTGCCCCCTGGTGGTGAGTTACAGAATTACACCCAGGACATGGAGCGAGGCTGCCCCCTGGTGGTGAGTTACCAGAGCTGAGATGAGGGAAAAAAATAGGTAGCAATTTGTTGTGATTGGGAATGGGCTGCCTGAAAGGGCGGTGGAAGCAGATTCAACAGCGAGTTTCAAAAGAGAATTGGAAAATAATTGAAAGTGAAATAATTGCAGGGCAATGGTGAAAGAATCTACGTGTAATACAGTAACTCACCACCAGGAGACAGCCTCGCTCCATGTTCTGGATCTAATACAGTAACTCACCACCAGGAGGCAGCCTCGCTCCATCTCCAGTACCTTGAGCACATAAATCGAGGCTGACACTCCCAGTGCAGTACTGAGGGAATGCCGCACTTTCGGGGAGGCGGAACTGAGGGAGCACCGCACTGTCATACTGTACCTGTCCTGGGAGTGTTTGATGGGACAGTGTAGAGGGAGCTTTACTCTGTACCTAACCCCATGCTGTACCTGCCCTGGGAGTGTTTGATGGGACAGTGTAGAGGGAGCTTTACTCTGTATCTAACCCCCTCTACCTGCCCTGGGAGTGTTTGATGGGACAGTGTAGAGTGAGCTTTACTCTGTATCTAACCCCCTGTACCAGCCCTGGGAGTGTTTGATGGGACAGTGTAGAGGGAGCTTTACTCTGTATCTAACCCCCTGTACCTGCCCTGGGAGTGTTTGATGGGACAGTGTAGAGTGAGCTTTACTCTGTATCTAACCCCATGTACCTGCCCTGGGAGTGTTTGATGGGACAGTGCAGAGGGAGCTTTACTCTGTATCTAACCCCCTGTACCTGCCCTGGGAGTGTTTGATGGGACAGTGTAGAGGGAGCTTTACTCTGTATCTAACCCCCTGTACCTGCCCTGGGTGTGTTTGATGGGACAGTGTGGAGGGAGCTTTACTCTGTATCTAACCCCATGCTGGACCTGCCCTGGGCCATAGTCTTAGTCAACATATTTACTGAGGTGTACGAAAGCACGGGCCTTACACTAAACATCTGTAAGACAAAGGTCCTCCATCAGCCTGCCCTCGCCGCACAGCACTGCCCCCCAGTCATCAAGATCCACGGCCCGGCCCTGGACAGCGGGGACCATTTCCCAAACCTCGGGAGCCACCTATCAACAAGAGCAGGCATCGACGACGAGATCCAACACCGCCTCCAGTGCGCCAGTGCAGCCTTCGGCCGCCTGAGGAACAAAGTGTTTGAAGACCAGACCCTCAAACCTACCACCAAGATCATGGTCTACAGGGCTGCAGTGATACCCGCCCTCCTGTGTGGCTCAGAGACATGGACCATGTACAGTAGACATCTCAAGTCGCTGGAGAAATACCACCAGCGATGTCTCCGCAAGATCCTACAAATCCCCCGGGAGGACAGACGCACCAACGTTAGCGTCCTCGACCAGGCCAACATCCCCAGCATCGAAGCACTGACCACACTCAACCAGCTCCGCTGGGCAGGGCCACATCGTCCGCACGCCCCAGACACGAGACTCCCAAAGCAAGCGCTCTACTCGGAACTCCTTCACAGCAAGCGAGCCCCAGTTGGGCAGAGGAAACGTTACAAGGGACACCCTCCCGGATAAAGTGCAACATCCCCACCGACACCTGGGAGTCCCTGGCCCAAAGACCAGTCCGCCCTAAGTGGAGGAAGTGCATCCGGGAGGGCGCTGAGCACCTCGAGTCTCGTCGCCGAGAGCGTGCAGAAAGCAAGCGCAGGCAGCGGAAGGAGCGTGCGGCAAACCAGTCCCACCCTCCCCTTCCCTCAACCACTGTCTGTCCCACCTGTGACAGGGACTGTGGTTCTCGTATTGGGCTGTTCAGTCACCTGAGGACTCACTGTTAGAGTGGAGGCAAGTCTTCCTCGATTCCGAGGGACTGCCTCTGATGATGATGTTATGTGTGGGATCTTGCTGTGCGCAAATTGTCTGTCGCGTTTCCCACAATGCAACAGTGACCACACTCCAAATGAACGTCATTGGCCGTAAAGCGCTTTGGGACGTCCGGTGGTCGAGAAAGGCGCTCTATAAATGTACGTCTTTCCTTCTTGTATCTAACCCGTGCTGGACCTGCCCTGGGGGTGTACGGTAAAGGTGCTATATAAATATCTGTTGTTGTTGTTGTTGTTGTATTTGACCCTGTAATACCCGCCCTGGCCCTACAGGGGGCGCTTTACACTGCATCCACCGCCTCAGCCAATGGCAGCCGGCCCTCAGCTTGATGGGCAGCCGCCTCAGCCAATGGCCACCGCCACCTGCCTGTGAGCGAACCCGCCCACTCGGCTGCGTGATGGACAGCTCCCGCCAACCAATCACCGGGGAGGCTCCAACTCCGCTTCCGTCGCCGCTCCAGCGTCCTTGCGTCATCGCGCTTTTGGACCGCAGCGGCCGCTCTCGGGAACCGCCCTTAAAGCGGAGCCGTCCATCCGCGCACATTATAGTTGTGCAACCTTAATTCACCCGTTAAAGCGGGAACTGGATTGTGGAAAGTCAGTGGGTGGGAGGGGAGGGGAAAGGGGGGAAAGAAATGCAGGGGCAGGACGATAGAAGATGGGAAAGGGAGAAGTTAGAAAGGGAGAAGTTAGGAAGGAAGAAAGAAAGACCTGCGTTTACAAAGCACCTTTCCAGCCAATGAAATACTTTGGGAGCGTGGTCCCTGCTGGAATGTGGGACACGGAGAGACGGAGGACGGGGAGAAATTAGTCACAGAATTTCTTTGAATCATAGAATGATCTTCGGCGGCCCCTCGTATCGAGGATGACTTGCTTCCACGCCAAAGAGGGATGAGTTCTCAGGTGTTTCAGTGAAGGACCCAATATTCCGGATCCCGAACTACATCCTGAAGGGTGGGAGATGCCTGTGTGTGGATTTATTTAACGTGGGGTGGCCGTTGTACACCAGCCACCACACGGGCCTGACAGAGCGAGGTCTTGGTCCAGTGGCAAGGGTTAACCAGGATCAATGGAGACCTCGCTCCTCCCTATCTCTGTAACCCCCACCAGCCCCTACACCCCTCCCTATCTCTGTAACCTCCTCCAGCCCCTACACCCCTCCCTATCTCTGTAACCTCCTCCAGACCCTACGCCCCTCCCTATCTCTGTAACCTCCTCCAGCCCCTACACCCCTCCCTATCTCTGTAACCTCCTCCAGCCCCTACACCCCTCCCTATCTCTGTAACCTCCTCCATCCCCTGCACCCCTCCCTAGCTCTGTAACCCTCTCCAGCCCCTACACCCCTCCCTATCTCTGTAACCCTCTCCAGCCCCTACACCTCTCCCTATCTCTGTAACCCCCTCCAGCCCCTACACCCCTCCCTATCTCTGTAACCTCCTCCAGCCCCTACACCCTTCCCTATCTCTGTAACCTCCTCCAGCCCGTACACCCTTCCCTATCTCTGTAACCTCCTCCAGCCCCTACACCCCTCCCTATTTCTGTAACTCCCTCCAGCCCCTACACCCCTCCCTATCTCTGCAACCTCCTCCAGCCCTTACAACCCTCCCTATCTCTGTAACCCCCTCCAGTCCCTACACCCCTTCCTATCTCTGTAACCCCCTCCAGCCCCTCACCCCTCCCTATCTCTGTAACCCCCTCCAGCCCCTACACCACTTCCTCTCTCTGTAACCTCCTCCAGCCACTACACGCCTCCCTATCTCTGTAACCATCTCCAGCCCCTAAACCCCTCCCTATCTCTGTAACCTCCTCCAGCCCCTACACCCTTCCCTATCTCTGCAACCTCCTCCAGCCCTTACAACCCGCCCTATCTCTGTAACCCCCTCCAGTCCCTACACCCCTCCCTATCTCTGTAACTTCCTCCAGCCCCCACACCACTCCCTATCTCTGTAACCTGCTCCAGCCCCGACACCCTTCCCTATCTCTGTAACCTCCTCCAGCCCCTGCACCCCTCCCTATCTCTGTAACCTCCTCCAGCCCCCACCCCACTCCCTATCTCTGTAACCTCCTCCAGCCCCCACACCACTCCCTATCTCTGTAACCTGCTCCAGCCCCGACACCTCTCCCTATCTCTGTAACCTCCTCCAGCCTTACAACTCCCCGAGATGTCTGCACCCCTCTAATTCTGCCCTCTGGAGCATCCCTGATTATAATCGCTCCACCATCGGTGGCTGTGCCTTCTGCTACCTGGGCCCCAAGCTGTGGAACTCCCTCCCTAAACCTCCCCACCTCTCTTTCTTGCCAAAGCTTCTGTAGATATGTGAAGAGAACAAGATTTGTGAAAACAAACGTAGGTCCCTTGCAGTCAGATTCAGGTGAATTTATAATGGGGAACAAAGAAATGGCAGACTAATTGAACAAATACTTTGGTTTAGTCGTCACGACGGAAGACACAAATAACCTTCCGGAAATACTAGGGGACCAAGCGTCTTGTGAGAAGGAGGAACTGAAGGAAATCGTTATTAGGCGGGAAATTGTGTTAGGGAAATTGATGGGATTGAAGGCTGATAAATCCCCGGGGTTTGATAGTCTGCATCCCAGAGTATTTAAGGAAGTAGCCCTAGAAATAGTGGATGCATTGGTGATCATTTTCCAACAGTCTATCGACTCTGGATCAGTTCCTATGGACTGGAGGGTAGCTAATGTAACACCACTTTTTAAGAAAGGAGGGAGAGAGAAAACGGGTAATTATAGACCGGTTAGTCTGACATCAGTGGTGGGAAAAATGTTGGAATCAATTATTAAAGATGAAATAGCAGCGCATTTGGAAAGCAGTGACGGGATCGGTCCAAGTCAGCATGGATTTATGAAATGGAAATCCTGCTTGACGAATCTTCTGGAATTTTTTGAGGATGTAACTGGTTGAGTGGACAAGGGAGAACCAGTGGATGTGGTGTATTTGGACTTTCGAAAGGCTTTTGGCAAGGTCCCACACAAGAGATTGGTGTGCAAAATCAAAGCACATGGTATTGGGGGTAATGTACTGATGTGGATAGAGAACTGGTTGGCAGACAGGAAGCAGAGAGTCGGGATAAACGGGTCCTTTTCAGAATGGCAGGCAGTGACTAGTGGGGTGCCGCAGGGCTCAGTGCTGGGACCCCAGCTCTTTACAATATACATTAATGATTTGGATGAGGGAATTAAGTGTAATATCTCCAAGTTTGCAGATGACACTAAGCTGGGTGGCAGTGTGAGCTGTGAGGAGGACACTAAAAGGCTGCAGGGTGACTTGGACAGGTTAGGTGAGTGGGCAAATGCATGGCAGATGCAGTATAATGTGGATAAATGTGAGGTTATCCACTTTGGTGGCAAAAACACGAAGGCAGAATATTATCTGAATGGCGGCAGATTAGGAAAAGGGGAGGTGCAACGAGACCTGGGGGTCATGGTATATCAGTCATTTAAAGTTGGCATGCAGGTACAGCAGGCGGTGAAGAAGGCAAATGGTATGTTGGCCTTCATAGTGAGGGGATTTGAGTATAGGAGCAGGGAGGTCTTACTGCAGTTGTACAGGGCCTTAGTGAGGCCTCACCTGGAATATTGTGTTCAGTTTTGGTCTCCTAATCTGAGGAAGGACATTCTTGCTATTGAGGGAGTGCAGCGAAGGTTCACCAGACTGATTCCCGGGATGGCTGGACTGATATATGAGGAGAGACTGGATCAACTGGGCCTTTATTCACTGGAGTTTAGAATGATGAGAGGGGATCTCATAGAAACATATAAAATTCTGATGGGACTGGACAGGTTAGATGCGGGAAGAATGTTCCCGATGTTGGGGAAGTCCAGAACCAGGGGTCACAGTCTGAGGATAAGGGGTAGGCCATTTAGGACTGAGATGAGGAGAAACTTCTTCACTCAGAGAGTTGTGAACCTGTGGAATTCCCTGCCGCAGAGAGTTGTTGAGGCCAGTTCATTGGATATATTCAAGAGGGAGTTAGATGTGGTCCTTACGGCTAAAGGGATCAAGGGGTATGGAGAGAAAGCAGGAAAGTGGTACTGAGGGAATGATCAGCCATGATCTTATTGAATGGTGGTGCAGGCTCGAAGGGCCGAATGGCCTGCTCCTGCACCTATTTGCTATGTTTCTATGTTTCCTCAAACACCTCCCTTAAAACCAACCTCTTTGACCAAGCTTTTGGTCACCTGCGCTAATTTCTAATTAAGCGTCTCGGTGTCAAATTTTTAATCTCATAATATTCCTATGTAGCACCTTGGGACGTTTCACAATGTTTCAGGCGTTATATATTTAAATGTTGTGGTTGTTGAGTGACTGTCCCACTGACAGGAAGATATTGAGTTAGCGGGTTGCATGTCTTACAGGGATTGACAGGGTAGATAAGGACATCAGAAATAGGAGCAGGAGTCGGCCATTCGGCCCCTCGAGCCAGCTCCACCATTTAATACCATCATGGCTGATCCGATCATGGACACAGCTCCACTTCCCTGCCCGTCCCCTTATCCCCTTATCGGTTAAGGAACTGTCTATCTCTGTCTTAAATATATTCAATGTCCCGGCTTCCACAGCTCTCTGAGGCAGCGAATTCCACAGATTTACAACCCTCTGAGAGAAGAAATTCCTCCTCATCTCAGTTTTAAATGGGCGGCCCCTTATTCTAAGACCATGCCCCCTAGTTCTAGTCTCCCCCATCAGTGGGAACATCCTCTCTGCATCCACCTTGTCGAGCCCCCTCATAATCTGATACGTTTCGATAAGGTCACCTCTCATTCTTCTGAATTCCAATGAGTAGAGGCCCAACCTCCTCAACCTTTCCTCATAAGTCAACCAAGGAAGTTTCCCCCGGGCTGGGGAGTCTAGAACCAGGGGTCACAGTCTCAGGATCGGGGGACACCCATTTAGGACTGAGATGAGGAGGAATTCCTTCACTCAGAGGGAGGTGAATGACTGCAATTCTCTGCCTCAGAGGGCTGTGGAGGCTCCGTCGTTGAGTAGATGTGGAATTGGGACTGAGAGGGAGGTGTGGAGACGGAGATAGTGAGTTGGGACTGAGGGAGATGTGGAGAGGGAGCTCTTGTTATTTTAGCACGCTCTCTCTCTCAAACTCTCTCACACTCTCTCACACACTTACTCTCTCTCTCCCTCACTCACACACTCTCACTCTCTCTCTCTCACGCACTCTCTCTCACACACTCTCTCACTCTCTCTCTCACTCTATCTCTCTCACACTCTCTCTCACTCTCTCTCTCACACACACACACACTCTCTCTCTCTCACGCACTCTCTCACACACTCTCTCTCTCACACACTCTCACACCCTCTCTCTCTCAGACACTCTCACTCTCTCTGTCTCACACACTCTCACTCTCTTTCTCTCATGCACTCTCTCTCTCACACACTCTCTCACTCTCTCTCACACTCTCTCTCTCACACACTCTCTCACACACTCTCTCTCTCTCTCTCACACTCTTTCTCTCTCTCTCTCACACTCTCTCTCTCACACACTCTCTCTCCCTCTCTCTCTCTCTCTCTCTCTCTCCCTCTCTGTCTCTCCCTCCCTCCTCTCTCTCTCTGCCCCCCTCGCCCCCCCAGTCTCTGGGTTGAAGAGCCCAGTCCCAGACTACTTGCAATGTCTGTGTGGGTGGAGGGAGCGATGGGCCTGGGTCCGTGTGGTTCTCCTTCCCCCGCTGCAGAGGGGGCTGATCGGTCATGGGGTGCTGCACGCGGGCCTTGCGATCTCTGCGGTTGTTTTACAGTAAATACTAATCTCGTCCACAATACGGGGGAGCTAATTTAAAACCGAGTTGAGAAGGAATTTCTTCTCCCAGAGGGTTGTGAATCTGTGGAATTCTCTGCCCAGGGAAGCAGTTGAGGCTAGCTCATTGAATGTATTCAAATCACAGATAGATAGATTTTTAACCAATAAGGGAATTAAGGGTTACGGGGAGCGGGCGGGTAAGTGGAGCTGAGTCCACGGCCAGATCAGCCATGGTCTTGTTGAATGGCGGAGCAGGCTCGAGGAGCTAGATGGCCTACTCCTGTTCCTAATTCTTATGTTCTTATGTTCTTATGTATGAGAGTGTTAGAGAGAGAGTGTGAGAGAGAGAGAGAGAATGTGTGAGAGAGAGTCTGAGAGAGAGAGAGTGTGAGAGAGAGAGTGAGAGAGAGAGAGTGTTTGAGAGAGAGAGTGTGAGAGAGTGTGTGAGAGAGAGAGAGAGTGTGAGAGAGTGCGTGAGAAAGAGAGTGTGTGAGAGAGAGTGTGAGAGAGAGAGCATGTGTGAGAGAGAGAGAGTGAGAGTGTGTGAGAAAGAGAGTGTGAGAGAGTGAGAGAGTGTGTGAGAGAGAGAGTGTGAGAGAGTGTGTGAGAGAGAGAGTGTGAGAGAGTGTGTGAGAGAGAGAGTGTGAGAGAGTGTGTGAGAGAGAGAGTGTGAGAGAGTGCGTGAGAGAGAGAGTGTGTGAGAGAGAGTGTCAGAGAAAGAGAGTGAGAGTGTCTGAGAGAGAGAAGGTGTGAGAGTGTGTGAGAGAGAGTGTGAGAGTGTGTGTGAGAGAGAGAGAGAGTGTGTGAGTGAGAAAGGGTGTGTGAGAGAGAGTGTGTGAGAGAGTGCGTGAGAGAGAGAGAGTGTGTGTGTGTGAGAGAGAGAGTGTGTGTGTGAGAGAGAGAGTGAGAGTGTGCGAGAGAGAGAGTGTGAGAGAGATAGAGTGAGAGAGAGAGTGAGAGAGTGTGTGAGAGAGAGAGTGCGTGAGAGAGAGAGAGAGTGAGAGTGTGCGAGAGAGAGAGTGTGTGAGTGAGGGAGAGAGAGAGTAAGTGTGTGAGACAGTGTGAGAGAGAGAGAGCGTGCTAAAATAACAAGAGCTCCCTCTCCACATCTCCCTCAGTCCCAACTCACT
The DNA here is from genome assembly GCF_044704955.1 of Pristiophorus japonicus. Classification (NCBI taxonomy): domain Eukaryota; kingdom Metazoa; phylum Chordata; class Chondrichthyes; family Pristiophoridae; genus Pristiophorus; species Pristiophorus japonicus. Next base: position 780,379 of record NW_027252428.1, read on the forward strand.
ATCTCCGTCTCCACACCTCCCTCTCAGTCCCAATTCCACATCTACTCAACGACGGAGCCTCCACAGCCCTCTGAGGCAGAGAATTCCAGTCATTCACCTCCCTCTGAGTGAAGGAATTCCTCCTCATCTCAGTCCTAAATGGGTGTCCCCCGATCCTGAGACTGTGACCCCTGGTTCTAGACTCCCCAGCCCGGGGGAAACTTCCTTGGTTGACTTATGAGGAAAGGTTGAGGAGGTTGGGCCTCTACTCATTGGAATTCAGAAGAATGAGAGGTGATCTTATCGAAACGTATCAGATTATGAGGAGGCTCGACAAGGTGGATGCAGAGAGGATGTTCCCACTGATGGGGGAGACTAGAACTAGGGGGCATGGTCTTAGAATAAGGGGCCGCCCATTTAAAACTGAGATGAGGAGGAATTTCTTCTCTCAGAGGGTTGTAAATCTGTGGAACTCGCTGCCTCAGAGAGCTGTGGAAGCCGGGACATTGAATATATTTAAGACAGAGATAGACAGTTCCTTAACCGATAAGGGGATAAGGGGGCGAGCAGGGAAGTGGAGCTGTGTCCATGATCGGATCAGCCATGATGGTATTAAATGGCGGAGCAGGCTCGAGGGGCCGAATGGCCGACTCCTGCTCCTATTTCTTATGTCCTTATCTACCCTGTCAATCTCTGTAAGACATGCAACCCGCTAACTCAATATCTTCCTGTCAGTGGGACAGTCACTCAACAACCACAACATTTAACTATATAACGCCTGAAACATTGTGAAACGTCCCAAGGTGCTACATAGGAATATTATGAGATAAAAAATTTGACACCGAGACGCTTAATTAGAAATTAGCGCAGGTGACCAAAAGCTTGGTCAAACAGGTCGGTTTTAAGGGAGGTGTTTGAGGAAACATAGAAAGATAGAAAATAGGTGCAGGAGTAGGCCATTCGGCCCTTCGAGCCTGCACCACCATTCAATAAGATCATGGCTGATCATTCACCTCAGTACCCCTTTCCTGCTTTTTCTCCATACCCCTTGATCCCTTTAGCCGTAAGGGCCATATCTAACTCCCTCTTGAATATATCCAATGAACTGGCCTCAACAACTCTCTGCGGCCGGGAATTCCACAGGTTAACAACTCTCTGAGTGAAGAAGTTTCTCCTCATCTCAGTCCTAAATGGTCTACCCCTTATCCTTAAACTGTGTCCCCTGGTCCTGGACTTCCCCAACATCGGGAACATTCTTCCCGCATCTAACCTGTCCAGTCCCGTCAGAATTTGATATGTTTCTATGAGATCCCCTCTCATCCTTCTAAACTCCAGTGAATAAAGGCCCAGTTGATCCAGTCTCTCCTCATATGTCAGTCCAGCCATCCCGGGTATCAGTCTGGTGAACCTTCGCTGCACTCCCTCAATAGCAAGAACGTCCTTCCTCAGATTAGGAGACCAAAACTGAAAACAATATTCCAGGTGAGGCCTCACTAAGGCCCTGTACAACTGCAGTAAGACCTCCCTGCTCCTATACTCAAATCCTCTCACTATGAAGGCGAACATGCCATTTGCCTTCTTCACCGCCTGCTGTACCTGCATGCCAACTTTAAATGACTGATGAACCATGACACCCAGGTCTCGTTGCACCTCCCCTTTTCCTAATCTGCCGCCATTCAGATAATATTCTGCCTTCATGTTTTTGCCACCAAAGTGGATAACCTCACATTTATCCACATTATACTGCATCTGCCATGCATTTGCCCACTCACCTAACCTGTCCAAGTCACCCTGCAGCCTTTTAGCGTCCTCCTCACAGCTCACACCGCCACCCAGCTTAGTGTCATCTGCAAACTTGGAGATATTACACTTAATTCCCTCATCCAAATCATTAATGTATATTGTAAAGAGCTGGGGTCCTAGCACTGAGCCCTGCGGCACCCCACTAGTCACTGCCTGCCATTCTGAAAAGGACCCGTTTATCCCGACTCTCTGCTTCCTGTCTGCCAACCAGTTCTCTATCCACATCAGTACATTACCCCCAATACCATGTGCTTTGATTTTGCACACCAATCTCTTGTGTGAGATCTTGTCAAAAGACTTTTGAAAGTCCAAATACACCACATCCACTGGTTCTCCCTTGTCCACTCTACCAGTTACATCCTCAAAAAATTCCAGAAGATTCGTCAAGCAGGATTTCCATTTCATAAACCCATGCTGACTTGGACCGATCCTGTCACTGCTTTCCAAATGCGCTGCTATTTCATCTTTAATAATTGATTCCAACATTTTTCCCACTATTGATGTCAGTCTAACCGGTCTATAATTACCCGTTTTCTCTCTCCCTCCTTTCTTAAAAAGTGGTGTTACATTAGCTATCCTCCAGTCCATAGGAACTGATCCAGAGTCGATAGACTGTTGGAAAATGATCACCAATGCATCCACTATTTCTAGGGCTACTTCCTTAAGTACTCTGGGATGCAGACTATCAGACCCCGGGGATTTATCGGCCTTCAATCCCATCAATTTCCCTAACACAATTTCCCACCTAAGAAGGATTTCCTTCAGTTCCTCCTTCTCACGAGACGCTTGGTCCCCTAGTATTTCCGGAAGGTTATTTGTGTCTTCCTTCGTGACGACTAAACCAAAGTATTTGTTCAATGAGTCTGCCATTTCTTTGTTCCCCATTATAAATTTACCTGAATCCGACTGCAAGGGACCTACGTTTGTTTTCACAAATCTTGTTCTCTTCACATATCTATAGAAGCTTTGGCAAGAAAGAGAGGTGGGGAGCTTTAGGGAGGGAGTTCCAGAGCTTGGGGCCCAGGTAGCAGAAGGCACAGCCACCGATGGTGGAGCGATTATAATCAGGGATGCGCCAGAGGGCAGAATTAGAGGAGTGCAGACATCTCGGGGAGTTGTGGGGCTGGAGGAGGTTACAGAGATAGGGAGAGGTGTCGGGGCTGGAGCAGGTTACAGAGATAGGAAGTGGTGTGGGGGCTGGAGGAAGTTACAGAGATAGGGAGGGGTGTAGGGACTGGAGGAGGTTACATAGATAGGGAGGGTTGCAAGGGCTGGAGGAGGTTATAGAGATAGGGAGGGGTGTAGGGGCTGGAGGAGGTTATAGAGATAGGGAGGGGTGTAGGGGTAGGAGGAGGTTACAGAGATAGGGAGGGGTGTAGGGACTGGAGGAGGTTACATAGATAGGGAGGGTTGCAAGGGCTGGAGGAGGTTATAGAGATAGGGAGGGGTGTAGGGGCTGGAGGAGGTTATAGAGATAGGGAGGGGTGTAGGGGTAGGAGGAGGTTACAGAGATAGGGAGGGGTGTAGGGGCTGGAGGAGGTCACAGAGATAGGGAGGGCGGGAGGGGCCATAGAGTAGGCCATTCGGCCCTTCGAGCCTGCACCACCATTCAATAAGATCATGGCTGATCATTCCCTCAGTACCCCTTTCCTGCTTTCTCTCCATACCCCTTGATCCCTTTAGCCGTAAGGGCCATATCTAACTCCCTCTTGAATATATCCAATGAACTGGCCTCAACAACTCTCTGCGGCAGGGAATTCCACAGGTTCACAACTCTCTGAGTGAAGAAGTTTCTCCTCATCTCAGTCCTAAATGGCCTACCCCTTATCCTTAGACTGTGACCCCTGGTTCTGGACTTCCCCAACATCGGGAACATTCTTCCCGCATCTAACCTGTCCAGTCCCGTCAGAATTTGATATGTTTCTATGAGATCCCCTCTCATCCTTCTAAACTCCAGTGAATAAAGGCCCAGTTGATCCAGTCTCTCCTCATATGTCAGTCCAGCCATCCCGGGAATAAGTCTGGTGAACCTTCGCTGCACTCCCTCAAGAGCAAGAACGTCCATCCTCAGATTAGGAGACCAAAACTGAACACAATATTCCAGGTGGGGCCTCACTAAGGCCCTTTACAACTGCAGTAAGACCTCCCTGCTCCTGTACTCAAATCCTCTCGCTATGAAGGCCAACATACCATTTGCCTTCTTCACCGCCTGCTGTACCTGCATGCCAACTTTAAATGACTGATGAACCATGACACCCAGGTCTCGTTGCACCTCCCCTTTTCCTAATCTGCCGCCATTCAGATAATATTCTGCCTTCGTGTTTTTGCCACCAAAGTGGATAACCTCACATTTATCCACATTATACTGCATCTGCCATGCATTTGCCCACTCACCTAACCTGTCCAAGTCACCCTGCAGCCTTTTAGCGTCCTCCTCACAACTCACACCGCCACCCAGCTCAGTGTCATCTGCAAACTTGGAGATATTACACTTAATTCCCTCATCCAAATCATTAATGTATATTGTAAAGAGCTGGGGTCCCAGCACTGAGCCCTGCGGCACCCCACTAGTCACTGCCTGCCATTCTGAAAAGGACCCGTTTATCCCGACTCTCTGCTTCCTGTCTGCCAACCAGTTCTCTCTCCACGTCAGTACATTACCCCCAATACCATGTGCTTTGATTTTGCACACCAATCTCTGGTGTGGGACCTTGTCAAAAGACTTTTGAAAGTCCAAATACACCACATCCACTGGTTCTCCCTTGTCCACTCTACCAGTTACATCGTCAAAAAATTCCAGAAGATTCGTCAAGCAGGATTTCCATTTCATAAACCCATGCTGACTTGGACCGATCCCATCACTGCTTTCCAAATGTGCTGCTATTTCATCTTTAATAATTGATTCCAACATTTTCCCCACTACTGATGTCAGGCTAACCGGTCTATAATTACCCGTTTTCTCTCTCCCTCCTTTCTTAAAAAGTGGTGTTACATTAGCTACCCTCCAGTCCATAGGAACTGATCCAGAGTCGATAGACTGTTGGAAAATGATCACCAATGCATCCACTATTTCTAGGGCTACTTCCTTAAGTACTCTGGGATGCAGACTATCAAACCCCGGGGATTTATCGGCCTTCAATCCCATCAATTTCCCTAACACAATTTCCCGCCTAATAACAATTTCCTTCAGTTCCTCCTTCTCATGAGACGCTCGGCCCCCTAGTATTTCCGGAAGGTTATTTGTGTCTTCCTTCGTGATGACTAAACCAAAGTATTTGTTCAATTAGTCTGCCATTTCTTTGTTCCCCATTATAAATTTACCTGAATCCGACTGCAAGGGACCTATGTTTGTTTTCACAAATCTTGTTCTCTTCACGTATCTGTAGAAGCTTTGGCAAGAAAGAGAGGTGGGGAGATTTAGGGAGTGAGTTCCAGAGCTTGGGGCCCAGGTAGCAGAAGGCACGGCCACCGATGGTGGAGCGATTATAATCAGGGATGCTCCAGAGGGCAGAATTAGAGGAGTGCAGACATCTCGGGGAGTTGTGGGGCTGGAGGAGGTTACAGAGATAGGGAGAGGTGTCGGGGCTGGAGCAGGTTACAGAGATAGGAAGTGGTGTGGGGGCTGGAGGAAGTTACAGAGATAGGGAGGGGTGTAGGGACTGGAGGAGGTTACATAGATAGGGAGGGTTGCAAGGGCTGGAGGAGGTTATAGAGATAGGGAGGGGTGTAGGGGCTGGAGGAGGTTATAGAGATAGGGAAGGGTGTAGGGGTAGGAGGAGGTTACAGAGATAGGGAGGGGTGTAGGGGCTGGAGGAGATTACAGAGATAGGGAGGGGTGTAGGGGCTGGAGGAGGTTACAGAGATAGGGAGGGGTGTAGGGCTGGAGGAGGTTAAAGAGATAGGGAGGGGTGCAGGGGCTGGAGGAGGTTACAGAGATAGGGAGGGGTGTAGGGGCTGGAGGGGGTTACTGAGATAGGGAGGGGTGTAGGGGCTGGAGGAGGTTACAGAGATAGGGAGGGGTGTAGGGGCTGGAGGAGGTTACAGAGATAGGGAGGGGTGTAGGGGCTGGAGGGGGTTACAGAGATAGGGAGGGGCGAGGTCTCCAGTGGTCCTGGTTAACCCTTGCCCCTGGACCAAGACCTCGCTCTGTCAGGCCCGTGTGGTGGCTGGTGTACAACGGCCACCCCACGTTAAATAAATCCACACACAGGCATCTTCCTCCCTTCAGGATGTAGTTCGGGATCCGGAATATTGGCTCCTTCACTGAAACACCTGAGAACTCATCCCTCTTTGGCGTGGAAGCAAGTCATCCTCGATACGAGGGGCCGCCGAAGATCATTCTATGATTCAAAGAAATCCTGTGACTAATTTCTCCCCGTCCTCCGTCTCTCCGTGTCCCACATTCCAGCAGGGACCACGCTCCCAAAGTATTTCATTGGCTGGAAAGGTGCTTTGTAAACGCAGGTCTTTCTTTCTTCCTTCCTAACTTCTCCCTTTCTAACTTCTCCCTTTCCCATCTTCTATCGTCCTGCCCCTGCATTTCTTTCCCCCCTTTCCCCTCCCCTCCCACCCACTGACTTTCCACAATCCAGTTCCCGCTTTAATGGGTGAATTAAGGTTGCACAACTATAATGTGCGCGGATGGGCGGCTCCGCTTTAAGGGCGATTCCAGAGAGCGGCCGCTACGGTCCAACAGCGCGATGACGCAACGACGCTGGGGCGGCGACGGGAGGGGAGCTGGAGCCTCCCCTGTGATTGGTTGGCGCGAGCTGTCCATCACGCAGCCGAGTTGGCGGATTCCCTCACAGGCGGGCGGCGCTGGCCATTGGCTGAGGCGGCTGCCCATCAAGCTGAGGGCCGGCTGCCATTGGCTGAGGCGGTGGATGCAGAGTAAAGCGCCCCCTGTAGGGCCAGGGAGGGTATTACAGGGTCAAATACAACAACAACAACAACAACAACAACTGATATTTATATAGCACCTTTACCGTACACCCCCAGGGCAGGTCCAGCACGGGTTAGATACAAGAAGGAAAGATGTGCATTTATAGAGCGCCTTTCTCGACCACCGGACGTCCCAAAGCGCTTTACGGCCAATGACGTACTTTTGGAATGTGGTCACTGCTGCATTGTGGGAAACGCGGCAGACAATTTGCGCACAGCAAGATCCCACACACAGCATCATCATCGTAGGCAGTCCCTCGGAGTCGAGGAAGACTTGCTTCCACTCTAACAGTGAGTCCTCAGGTGACTGAACAGCCCAATACGGGAACCACAGTCCCTGTCACAGGTGGGACAGACAGTGGTTGAGGGAAGGGGAGGGTGGGACTGGTTTGCCGCACGCTCCTTCCGCTGCCTGCGCTTGGTCTCTGCACACTCTCGGCAACGAGACTTGAGGTGCTCAGCGCCCTCCCGGATGCACTTCCTCCACTTAGGGCGGACTGGTCTTTGGGCCCAGGGACTGCCAGGTGTCGGTGGGGATGTTGCACTTTATCAGGGAGGGGGTGTCCCTTGTAACGTTTCCTCTGCCCACCTTGGGCTCGTTGCCGTGAAGGAGTTCCGAGTAGAGCGCTTGCTTTGGGAGTCTCGTGTCTGGGGCGTGCAGACAATGTGGCCCTGCCCAGCGGAGCTGGTCGAGTGTGGTCAGTGCTTCGATGCTGGGGATGTTGGCCTGGTCGAGGACACTAACGTTGGTGCGTCTGTCCTCCCGGGGGATTTGTAGGATCTTGCGGAGACAGCGTTGGTGGTATTTCTCCAGCGACTTGAGATGTCTGCTGTACATGGTCCGTGTCTCTGAACCATACAGGAGGGCGGGTATCACTACAGCCCTGTAGACCATGAGCTGGGTGGTGGATTTGAGGGTCTGGTCTTCAAACACTCTGTTCCTCAGGCGGCCGAAGGCTGCACTGGCGCACTGGAGGCGGTGTTGGATCTTGTCGTCGATGCCTGCCCTTGTTGATAGGAGGCTCCCGAGGTTTGGGAAATGGTCCCAGGTGTCCAGGGCCGGGCCGTGGATCTTGATGACTGGGGGATAGTGCTGTGCGGCGAGGGCAGGCTGGTGGAGGACCTTTGTCTTGCAGATGTTTAGTGTAAGGCCTGTGCTTTCGTACACCTCAGTAAATATGTTGACTAAGACAATGGCCCAGGGCAGGTACAGCACGGGGTTCGATACAGAGTAAAGCTCCCTCTACACTGTCCCATCAAACACTCCCAGGGCAGGTTCAGCACGGGGTTAGATACAGAGTAAAGCTCCCTCCACACTGTCCCATCAAACACTCCCAGGGCAGGTTCAGCACGGGGTTAGACACAGAGTAAAGCTCCCTCTACACTGTCCCATCAAACACTCCCAGGGCAGGTACAGGGGGTTAGATACAGAGTAAAGCTCCCTCTACACTGTCCCATCAAACACTCCCAGGGCAGGTACAGCACGGGGTTAGATACAGAATAAAGCTCCCTCTACACTGTCCCATCAAACACTCCCACGGCAGATACAGGGGGTTAGATACAGAGTAAAGCTCCCTCTACACTGTCACATCAAACACTCCTAGGGCAGGTACAGGGGGTTAGATACAGAGTAAAGCTCCCTCTACACTGTCCCATCAAACACTCCCAGGGCAAGTACAGCACGGGTTAGATACAGAGTAAAGCTCCCTCTACACTGTCCCATGAAACGCTCCCAGGGCAGGTACAGCACGGGTTAGATACAGAGTAAAGGTCTCTCTGCACTGTCCCATCAACACTCCCAGGGCAGGTACAGGGTGTTAGATACAGAGTAATGCTCCCTCTACACTGTCCCATCAAACACTCCCAGGGCAGGTACAGGGTGTTAGATACAGAGTAATGCTCCCTCTAAACTGTCCCATCAAACACTCCCAGGGCAGGTACAGGGGGTTAGATACAGAGTAAAGCGCCGCTACACTGTCCCATCAAACATTCCCAGGGCAGGTACAGGGGGTTAGATACAGAGTAAAGCTCCCTCTACACTGTCCCATCAAACACTCCCAGGGCAGGTACAGCATGACAGTGCGGTGCTCCCTCAGTTCCGCCTCCCCGAAAGTGCGGCATTCCCTCAGTACTGCACTGGGAGTGTCAGCCTAGATTTATGTGCTCAAGGTATTGGAGACGGAGCGAGGCTGCCTCCTGGTGGTGAGTTACTGTATTACACCCAGGACATGGAGCGAGGCTGCCTCCTGGTGGTGAGTTACTGAATTACACCCAGGACATGGAGCGAGGCTGCCTACGGTGGTAAGTTACTGAATTACACCCAGGACATGGAGCGAGCCTGCCTCCTGGTGGTGGTTTACTGAATTACACCTAGATTCTTTCACCATTGCCCTGCAATTATTTAACTTTCAAGTATTTTCAAATTCTCTTTTGAAACTCGCTGTTGAATCTGCTTCCACCGCCCTTTCAGGCAGCCCATTCCCAATCACAACAAATTGCTGAGTATTTTTTCCCTCACCTCGCCTCTGGTAACTTTGTCACCAGGAGGCAGCCTCGCTCCATGTCCTGGGTGTAATTCAGTAACTCACCACCAGGAGGCAGCCTCGCTCCATGTCCTGGGTGCAATTCAATAACTCACCACCAGGAGGCAGCCTCGCTCCATGTCCTTGGTGTAATTCAGTAACTCACCACCAGGAGGCAGCCTCGCACCATGTCCTGGGTGTAATGCAGTAACTTACCACCAGGAGGCAGCCTCGCTCCATGTCCTGGGTGTAATTCAGTAACTCACCACCAGGAGGCAGCCTCGCTCCATGTCCTTGGTGTAATTCAGTAACTCACCACCAGGAGGCAGCCTCGCGCCAAGTCCTGGGTGTAATTCAATAACTCACCACCAGGAGGCAGCCTCGCTCCATGTCCTGTGTGTAATGCAGTAATTCACCACCAGGAGGCAGCCTCGCTCCATGTCCTGGGTGTAATTCAGTAACTCACCACCAGGAGGCAGCCTCGCTCCATGTCCTGGGTGTAATGCAGTAACTCACCACCAGGAGGCAGCCTCGCTCCATGTCCTAGGTGTAATTCAGTAACTCACCAGCAGGCGGCAGCCTCGCTCCATGTCCTGGGTGTAATTCAGTAACTCACCAGCAGTCGGCAGCCTCGCTCCATGTCCTGGGTGCAATTCAGTAACTCACCACCAGGAGGCAGCCTCGCTCCATGTCCTGGGTGTGATTCAGTAACTCACCACCAGGAGGCAGCCTCGCTCCATGTCCTAGGTGTAATTAATAAACGCCTCAATTTCCAAATTCCCATCATTGTTTACAAATCCCTCTATGGCCCCTCCCGCCCTCCCTATCTCTGTGACCTCCTCCAGCCCCTACACCCCTCCCTATCTCTGTAACTTCCTCCACCCCCAACACCCCTCCCTATCTCTGTAACTTCCTCCAGTCCCAACACCCCTCCCTATCTCTGTAACTTCCTCCACCCCCAACTCCCCTCCCTATCTGTGTAACCTCCTCCAGTCCCAACACCCCTCCCTATCTCTGTAACTTCCTCCACCCCCAACTCCCCTCCCTATCTCTGTAACCTCCTCCAGTCCCAACACCCCTCCCTATCTCTGTAACTTCCTCCACCCCCAACTCCCCTCCCTATCTCTGTAACCTCCTCCAGTCCCAACACCCCTCCCTATCTCTGTAACTTCCTCCACCCCCAACTCCCCTCCCTATCTGTGTAACCTCCTCCAGCCCCTACACCCCTCCCTATCTCTGTAACCTCCTCCAGTCCCTACACCCCTCCCTATCTCTGTAACCTCCTCCAGCCCCACAACCGCCCAAGAATTCTGGCCCCTTGAGTATCCGGCATTATAATGTTTGATAATCGGCCCGTGTGAAACGGCATGCCCCGGGTATAATTCTGGTGAATCTGCCCTGCACACCCACCAAGGCCGATAGACCCTCCCTGAGGGGCGGGGCCCAGAACTGGAGGCGGTTACTGCAGACCGGCTCTGACCAGGTCTCTGTATCGCTGACCAGATCCGTGTGATCGGCACGATGATGAGATTGTTGCATCTTCTCACCGGTGTGAGTGAGAAGTTAATGTGACGTCGCCCACTGCTGGCTGAGTCAGAACATAACAACATCAGAAATAGGAGCAGGAGTCGGCTATTCGGCCCCTCGAGCCTGCTCCTCCATTTAATACCATCATGGCTGATCCGATCATGGACTCAGCTCCATTTCCCCGCCCGCTCCCCATAGCCCCTTATTCCCTGATCGGTTAAGAAACTCTTTATTTCTGTCTTAAATATAATCACTGACCCAGTTTCCACAGCTCTCTGACTGGGCCTCCTCCTGTTCCTGTGTAACAGGCTCGAGGGGCTGAATGGGCCTCCTGTTCCTGTGTAACAGGTTCGAGGGGCTGAATGGGCCTCCTCCTGTTCCTGTGTAACAGGCTCGAGGGGCTGAATGGGCCTCCTCCTGTTCCTGTGTAACAGGCTCGAGGGGCTGAATGGGCCTCCTCCTGTCTCTCTTTCTCTGTTTCTCTCTCTCTTTCTCTCTCTCTCTCTCTCTCTCTCTCTCCCTCTATCTCTCTTTCTCTATCTCTCTCTCTCTCTGTATCTCTCTCTCTCTCCCTCTCTGTCTCCCTATCTCTCCCTCTCTCTGTGTCTCTGTATCTCTCTCTCTGTCTCTGTCTCTCTGTCTCTCTCTCTCCCTGTACTCTCTCTCTCTCTCTCTCTGTGTCTCTCCCCATCTCCCTCTCTCTGTCACTCTCTCTCTGTCTCTCTCTCTCCCTGTACTCTCTCTCCCTCTCTCTCTCTCTCTCTCTCTCTCTCGCTCTCTCTCCCTCTCTGTCTCTCCCTCCCTCCCTCTCTCTCTCTGCCCCCCTCGCCCCCCCAGTCTCTGGGTTGAAGAGCCCAGTCCCAGACTACTTGCAATGTCTGTGTGGGTGGAGGGAGCGATGGGCCTGGGTCCGTGTGGTTCTCCTTCCCCCGCTGCAGAGGGGGCTGATCGGCCGTGGGGTGCTGCACTCGGGCCTTGCGATCTCTGCGGTTGTTTTACAGTAAATACTAACCTCGCCCACAATACGGGGGAGCCAATTTAAAACCGAGTTGAGAAGGAATTTCTTCTCCCAGAGGGTTGTGAATCTGTGGAATTCTCTGCCCAGGGAAGCAGTTGAGGCTAGCTCATTGAATGTATTCAAATCACAGATAGATAGATTTTTAACCAATAAGGGAATTAAGGGTTACGGGGAGCGGGCGGGTAAGTTGAGCTGAGTCCACGGCCAGATCAGCCATGGTCTTGTTGAATGGCGGAGCAGGCTCGAGGGGCTAGATGGCCTACTCCTGTTCCTAATTCTTATGTTCTTATGTTCTTATGTATGAGAGAGAGAGTGTGAGAGAGTGTGAGAGTGTGAGAGAGAGAGTGAGAGAGAGAGAGTGTGTGAGAGAGAGAGTGTGAGAGAGTGTGTGAGAGAGAGAGAGAGTGTGAAAGAGTGCGTGAGAGAGAGAGTGTGTGAGAGAGAGAGTGAGAGTGTGTGAGAGAGAGTGTGAGAGAGAGAGCATGTGTGAGAGAGAGAGAGTGAGAGTGTGTGAGAGAGAGAGTGTGAGAGAGATAGAGTGAGAGAGAGAGTGCATGAGAGAGAGAGAGTGAGAGTGTGCGAGAGAGAGAGTGTGAGAGAGATAGAGTGAGAGAGAGAGTGAGAGAGTGTGTGAGAGAGTGCGTGAGAGAGAGAGAGTTGTGTGTGTGAGAGAGAGAGTGAGAGTGTGTGAGAGAGAGAGTGTGAGAGAGATAGAGTGAGAGAGAGAGTGCATGAGAGAGAGAGAGTGAGCGTGTGCGAGAGAGAGAGTGTGAGAGAGATAGAGTGAGAGAGAGAGTGAGAGAGTGTGTGAGAGAGAGAGTGCATGAGAGAGAGAGAGTGAGAGTGTGCAAGAGAGAGAGAGAGTGTGTGAGAAAGAGTGTGTGTGAATGAGAAAGAGTGTGTGAGAGAGAGTGTGTGAGAGAGTGCGTGAGAGAGAGAGAGTGTGTGTGTGTGAGAGAGAGAGTGAGAGTGTGTGAGAGAGAGAGTGTGAGAGAGATAGTGTGAGAGAGAGAGTGCATGAGAGAGAGAGAGTGAGAGTGTGCGAGAGAGAGAGTGTGAGAGAGATAGAGTGAGAGAGAGAGTGAGAGAGTGTGTGAGAGAGAGAGTGCATGAGAGAGAGAGAGTGAGAGTGTGCGAGAGAGAGAGAGTGTGTGTGAGTGAGGGAGAGAGAGAGTAAGTGTGTGAGACAGTGTGAGAGAGAGAGAGCGTGCTAAAATAACAAGAGCTCCCTCTCCACATCTCCCTCAGTCCCAACTCACTATCTCCGTCTCCACACCTCCCTCTCAGTCCCAATTCCACATCTACTCAACGACGGAGCCTCCACAGCCCTCTGAGGCAGAGAATTCCAGTCATTCACCTCCCTCTGAGTGAAGGAATTCCTCCTCATCTCAGTCCTAAATGGGTGTCCCCCGATCCTGAGACTGTGACCCCTGGTTCTAGACTCCCCAGCCCGGGGGAAACTTCCTTGGTTGACTTATGAGGAAAGGTTGAGGAGGTTGGGCCTCTACTCATTGGAATTCAGAAGAATGAGAAGTGATCTTATCGAAACGTATCAGATTATGAGGGGGCTCGACAAGGTGGATGCAGAGAGGATGTTCCCACTGATGGGGGAGACTAGAACTAGGGGGCATGGTCTTAGAATAAGGGGCCACCCATTTAAAACTGAGATGAGGAGGAATTTCTTCTCTCAGAGGGTTGTAAATCTGTGGAATTCGCTGCCTCAGAGAGCTGTGGAAGCCGGGACATTGAATATATTTAAGACAGAGATAGACAGTTCCTTAACCGATAAGGGGATAAGGGGAAGGGCAGGGAAGTGGAGCTGAGTCCATGATCGGATCAGCCATGATGGTATTAAATGGCAGAGTAGGCTCGAGGGGCTGAATGGCCGACTCCTGCTCCTATTTCTTATGTCCTTATCTACCCTGTAAGACATGCAACCCGCTAACTCAATATCTTCCTGTCAGTGGGACAGTCACTCAACAACCACAACATTTAACTATATAACGCCTGAAACATTGTGAAACGTCCCAAGGTACTACATAGGAATATTATGAGATAAAACATTTGACACCGAGACGCTGAATTAGAAATTAGCGCAGGTGACCAAAAGCTTGGTCAAACAGGTCGGTTTTAAGGGAGGTGTTTGAGGAAACATAGAAACATAGAAAATAGGTGCAGGAGTAGGCCATTCGGCCCTTCGAGCCTGCACCACCATTCAACAAGATCATGGCTGATCATTCACCTCAGTACCCCTTTCCTGCTTTCTCTCCATACCCCTTGATCTCTTTAGCCGTAAGGGCCATATCTAACTCCCTCTTGAATATATCCAATGAACTGGCCTCAACAACTCTCTGCGGCAGGGAATTCCACAGGTTCACAACTCTCTGAGTGAAGAAGTTTCTCCTCATCTCAGTCCTAAATGGCCTACCCCTTATCCTCAGACTGTGACCCCTGGTTCTGGACTTCCCCAACATCGGGAACATTCTTCCCGGATCTAACCTGTCCAGTCCCAGCAGAATTTTATATGTTTCTATGAGATCCCCTCTCATCCTTCTAAACTCCAGTGAATAAAGGCCCAGTTGATCCAGTCTCTCCTCATATGTCAGTCCAGCCATCCCGGGAATCAGTCTGGTGAACCTTCGCTGCACTCCCTCAATAGCAAGAACATCCTTCCTCAGATTAGGAGACCAAAACTGAAAACAATATTCCAGGTGAGGCCTCACTAAGGCCCTGTACAACTGCAGTAAGACCTCCCTGCTCCTCTATTCAAATCCTCTCGCTATGAAGGCCAACATACCATTTGCCTTCTTCACCGCCTGCTGTACCTGCATGCCAACTTTAAATGACTGATGAACCGTGACACCCAGGTCTTGTTGCACCTTCCCTTTTCCTAATCTGCCACCATTCAGATAATATTCTGCCTTCGTGTTTTTGCCACCAAGGTGGATAACCTCACATTTATCCACATTATACTGCATCTGCCATACATTTGCCCACTCACCTAACCTGTTCAAGTCACCCTGCAGCCTTTTAGCAGCTCACAGCTCACAGCTCACACCGCCACCCAGCTTAGTGTCATCTGCAAACTTGGAGATATTACACTTAATTCCCTCATCCAAATCATTAATATATATTGTAAAGAGCTGGGGTCCCAGCACTGAGCCCTGCAGCACCCCACTCGTCACTGCCTGCCATTCTGAAAAGGACCCATTTATCCCGACTCTCTGCTTCCTGTCTGCCAACCAGTTCTCTATCCACATCAGTACATTACCCCCAATACCATGTGCTTTGATTTTGCACACCAATCTCTTGTGTGAGATCTTGTCAAAAGACTTTTGAAAGTCCAAATACACCACATCCACTGGTTCTCCCTTGTCCACTCTACCAGTTACATCCTCAAAAAATTCCAGAAGATTCGTCAAGCAGGATTTCCATTTCATAAACCCATGCTGACTTGGATCGATCCTGTCACTGCTTTCCAAATGCGCTGCTATTTCATCTTTAATAATTGATTCCAACATTTTTCCCACTATTGATGTCAGTCTAACCGGTCTATAATTACCCGTTTTCTCTCTCCCTCCTTTCTTAAAAAGTGGTGTTACATTAGCTATCCTCCAGTCCATAGGAACTGATCCAGAGTCGATAGACTGTTGGAAAATGATCACCAATGCATCCACTATTTCTAGGGCTACTTCCTTAAGTACTCTGGGATGCAGACTATCAGACCCCGGGGATTTATCGGCCTTCAATCCCATCAATTTCCCTAACACAATTTCCCACCTAAGAAGGATTTCCTTCAGTTCCTCCTTCTCACGAGACGCTTGGTCCCCTAGTATTTCCGGAAGGTTATTTGTGTCTTCCTTCGTGACGACTAAACCAAAGTATTTGTTCAATGAGTCTGCCATTTCTTTGTTCCCCATTATAAATTCACCTGAATCCGACTGCAAGGGACCTACGTTTGTTTTCACAAATCTTGTTCTCTTCACATATCTATAGAAGCTTTGGCAAGAAAGAGAGGTGGGGAGCTTTAGGGAGGGAATTCCAGAGCTTGGGGCCCAGGTAGCAGAAGGCACAGCCACCGATGGTGGAGCGATTATAATCAGGGATGCTCCAGAGGGCAGAATTAGAGGAGTGCAGACATCTCGGGGAGTTGTGGGGCTGGAGGAGGTTACAGAGATAGGGAGAGGTGTCGGGGCTGGAGCAGGTTACAGAGATAGGAAGTGGTGTGGGGGCTGGAGGAAGTTACAGAGATAGGGAGGGGTGTAGGGACTGGAGAAGGTTACATAGATAGGGAGGGTTGCAAGGGCTGGAGGAGGTTATAGAGATAGGGAGGGGTGTAGGGGCTGGAGGAGGTTATAGAGATAGGGAGGGGTGTAGGGGTAGGAGGAGGTTACAGAGATAGGGAGGGGTGTAGGGGCTGGAGGAGGTCACAGAGATAGGGAGGGCGGGAGGGGCCATAGAGTAGGCCATTCGGCCCTTCGAGCCTGCACCACCATTCAATAAGATCATGGCTGATCATTCCCTCAGTACCCCTTTCCTGCTTTCTCTCCATACCCCTTGATCCCTTTAGCCGTAAGGGCCATATCTAACTCCCTCTTGAATATATCCAATGAACTGGCCTCAACAACTCTCTGCGGCAGGGAATTCCACAGGTTCACAACTCTCTGAGTGAAGAAGTTTCTCCTCATCTCAGTCCTAAATGGCCTACCCCTTATCCTTAGACTGTGACCCCTGGTTCTGGACTTCCCCAACATCGGGAACATTCTTCCCGCATCTAACCTGTCCAGTCCCGTCAGAATTTGATATGTTTCTATGAGATCCCCTCTCATCCTTCTAAACTCCAGTGAAAAAAGGCCCAGTTGATCCAGTCTCTCCTCATATGTCAGTCCAGCCATCCCGGGAATAAGTCTGGTGAACCTTCGCTGCACTCCCTCAAGAGCAAGAACGTCCATCCTCAGATTAGGAGACCAAAACTGAACACAATATTCCAGGTGGGGCCTCACTAAGGCCCTTTACAACTGCAGTAAGACCTCCCTGCTCCTATACTCAAATCCCCTGGCTATGAAGGCCAACATACCATTTGCCTTCTTCACCGCCTGCTGTACCTGCATGCCAACTTTAAATGACTGATGTACCGTGACACCCAGGTCTCGTTGCACCTCCCTGTTTCCTAATCTGACGCCATTCAGATAATATTCTGCCTTCGTGTTTTTGCCACCAAAGAGGATAACCTCACATTTATCTACATTATACTGCATCTGCCATGCATTTGCCCACTCACCTAACCTGTCCAAGTCACCCTGCAGCCTTTTAGCGTCCCCCTCACAGCTCACACTGCCACCCAGCTCAGTGTCATCTGCAAACTTGGAGATATTACACTTAATTCCCTCATCCAAATCATTAATGTATATTGTAAATAGCTGGGGTCCTAGCACTGAGCCCTGCGGCACCCGACTAGTCACTGCCTGCCATTCTGAAAAGGACCCGTTTATCCCGACTCTCTGCTTCCTGTCTGCCAACCAGTTCTCTATCCACATCAGTACATTAGCCCCAATACCATGTGCTTTGATTTTGCACACCAATCTCTTGTGTGGGACCTTGTCAAAAGACTTTTGAAAGTCCAAATACACCACATCCACTGGTTCTCCCTTGTCCACTCTACCAGTTACATCCTCAAAAAATTCCAGAAGATTCGTCAAGCAGGATTTCCATTTCATAAACCCATGCTGACTTGGATCGATCTCGTCACTGCTTTCCAAATGTGCTGCTATTTCATCTTTAATAATTGATTCCAACATTTTCCCCACTACTGATGTCAGGCTAACCGGTCTATAATTACCCGTTTTCTCTCTCCCTCCTTTCTTAAAAAGTGGTGTTACATTAGCTACCCTCCAGTCCATAGGAACTGATCCAGAGTCGATAGACTGTTGGAAAATGATCACCAATGCATCCACTATTTCTAGGGCTACTTCCTTAAGTACTCTGGGATGCAGACTATCAGACCCCGGGGATTTACAACGGCCACCCCACGTGAAATAAATCCACACACAGGCATCTCCCACCCTTCAGGATGTAGTTCGGGATCCGGAATATTGGCTCCTTCACTGAAACACCTGAGAACTCATCCCTCTTTGGCGTGGAAGCAAGTCATCCTCGATACGAGGGGCCTCCGAAGATCATTCTATGATTCAAAGAAATTCTGTGACTAATTTCTCCCCGTCCTCCGTCTCTCCGTGTCCCACATTCCAGCAGGGACCACGCTCCCAAAGTATTTCATTGGCTGGAAAGGTGCTTTGTAAACGCAGGTCTTTCTTTCTTCCTTCCTAACTTCTCCCTTTCTCACTTCTCCCTTTCCCATCTTCTATCATCCTGCCCCTGCATTTCTTTCCCCCCTTTCCCCTCCCCTCCCACCCACTGACTTTCCACAATCCAGTTCCCGCTTTAATGGGTGAATTAAGGTTGCACAACTATAATGTGCGCGGATGGGCGGCTCCGCTTTAAGGGCGATTCCAGAGAGCGGCCGCTGCGGTCCAAAAGCGCGATGACGCAAGGCCGCTTGAGCGGCGACGGAAGGGGAGCTGGAGCCTCCCCAGTGATTGGTTGGCGCGAGCTGTCCATCACGCAGCCGAGTGGGCGGGTTCCCTCACAGGCGGGCGGCGCTGGCCATTGGCTGAGGCGGCTGCCCATCAAGCTGAGGGCCGGCTGCCATTGGCTGAGGCGGTGGATGGAGAGTAAAGCGCCCCCTGTAGGGCCAGGGAGGGTATTACAGGGTCAAATACAACAACAACAACAACAACAACTGATATTTATATAGCACCTTTACCGTACACCCCCAGGGCAGGTCCAGCACGGGTTAGATACAAGAAGGAAAGACGTGCATTTATAGAGCGCCTTTCTCGACCACCGGACGTCCAAAAGCGCTTTACGGCCAATGACGTACTTTTGGAGTGTGGTCACTGTTGCATTGTGGTAAACGCGACTGACAATTTGCGCACAGCAAGATCCCACACACAGCATCATCATCAGAGGCAGTCCCTCGGAATCGAGGAAGACTTGCTTCCACTCTAACAGTGAGTCCTCAGGTGACTGAACAGTCCAATACGGGAACCACAGTCCCTGTCACAGGTGGGACAGACAGTGGTTGAGGGAAGGGGAGGGTGGGACTGGTTTGCCGCACGCTCCTTCCACTGCCTGCGCTTGGTCTCTGCACGCTCTCGGCGACGAGACTCGAGGTGCTCAGCGCCCTCCCGGATGCACTTCCTCCACTTAGGGTGGACTGGTCTTTGGGCCCAGGGACTCCCAGGTGTCGATGGGGATGTTGCACTTTATCAGGGAGGGGTGTCCCTTGTAACGTTTCCTCTGCCCACCTGGGGCTCGCTTGCTGTGAAGGAGTTCCGAGTAGAGCGCTCGCTTTGGGAGTCTCGTGTCTGGGGCGTGCGGACGATGTGGCCTGCTCAGCGGAGCTGGTCGAGTGTGGTCAGTGCTTCGATGCTGGGGATGTTGGCCTGGTCGAGGACGCTAACGTTGGTGCATCTGTCCTCCCAGGGGATTTGCAGGAACTTGCGGAGACATCGTTGGTGGTATTTCTCCAGCGACTTGAGGTGTCGACTGTACATGGTCCATGTCTCTGAGCCATACAGGAGGGCGGGTATCACTACAGCCCTGTAGACCATGAGCCTGGTTGTGGATTTGAGGCCCTGGTCTTCAAACACTCTTTTCCTCAGGCGGCCGAAGGCTGCACTGGTGCACTGGAGGCGGTGTTGGATCTTGTCGTCGATGCCTGCCCTTGTTGTTAGGAGGCTCCCGAGGTTTGGGAAATGGTCCACGTTGTCCAGGGCCGGGCCGTGGATCTTGATGACTGGGGGGCAGTGCTGTGTGGCGAGGGCAGGCTGGTGGAGGACCTTTGTCTTACAGATGTTTAGCGTAAGGCCCATGCTTTCGTACACCTCAGTAAATATGTTGACTAAGACAATGGCCCAGGGCAGGTCCAGCATGGTGTTCGATACAGAGTAAAGCTCCCTCTACACTGTCCCATCAAACACTCCCAGGGCAGGTACAGCACGGGGTTAGATACAGAGTAAAGCTCCCTCTACACTGTCCCATCAAACTCTCCCAGGGCAGGTACAGGGGGTTAGATACAGAGTAAAGCTCCCTCCACACTGTCCCATCAAACACTCCCAGGGCAGGTACAGGGGGTTAGATACAGAGTAAAGCTCCCTCTACACTGTCCCATTAAACACTCCCAGGGCAGGTACAGCACGGGTTAGATACAGAGTGAAGCTCCCTCTACACTGTCCCATCAAACTCTCCCAGGGCAGGTACAGGGGGTTAGATACAGAGTGAAGCTCCCTCTGCACTGTCCCGTCAAACACTCCCAGGGTAGGTACAGCATGACAGTGCGGTGCTCCCTCAGTTCCGCCTCCCCGAAAGTGCGGCATTCCCTCAGTACTGCACTGGGAGTGTCAGCCTAGATTTATGTGCTCAAGGTACTGGAGATGGAGCGAGGCTGCCTCCTGGTGGTGAGTTACTGTATTACACCCAGGACATGGAGCGAGGCTGCCTCCTGGTGGTAAGTTACTGCATTACACCCAGGACATGGAGCGAGGCTGCCGCCTGGTGGTGAATTACTGTCTTACACCCAGGACATGGAGCGAGGCTGCCTCCTGTAGGTGGTTTACTGAATTACACCCAGGACATGGAGCGAGCCTGCCTCCTGGTGGTGAGTTACTGAATTACACCTAGATTCTTTCACCATTGCCCTGCAATTATTTCACTTTCAAGTATTTTCAAATTCTCTTTTGAAACTCGCTGTTGAATCTGCTTCCACCGCCCTTTCAGGCAGCCCATTCCCAATCACAACAAATTGCTGAGTATTTTTTCCCTCCCCTCGCCTCTGGTAAGTTTGTCACCAGGACGCAGTCTCGCTCCATCTCCTGGGTGTAATTCAATAACTCACCACCAGGAGACAGCCTCGCTCCATGTCCTTGGTGTAATTCAGTAACTCACCACCAGGAGGCAGCCTCGCAACATGTCCTGGGTGTAATGCAGTAACTTACTACCAGGAGGCAGCCTCGCTCCATGTCCTGGGTGTAATTCAGCAACTCACCACCAGGAGGCAGCCTCGCTCCATGTTCTTGGTGTAATTCAGGAACTCACCACCAGGAGGCAGCCTCGCGCCAAGTCCTGGGTGTAATTCAATAACTCACCACACGGAGGCAGCCTCGCTCCATGTCCTGGGTGAAATTCAGTAACTCACCACCAGGAGGCAGCCTCGCTCCATGTCCTGGGGGTAATGCAGTAACTCACCACCAGGAGGCAGCCTCGCTCCATGTCACGGGTGTAATTCAGCAACTCACCACCAGGAGGCAGCCTGGCTCCATGTCTTGGGTGTAATTCAGTAACTCACCAGCAGGAGGCAGCCTCGCTCCATGTCCTGGGTGTAATTCAGTAACTCACCACCAGGAGGCAGCCTCGCTCCATGTCCTGGGTGTAATTCAGTAACTCACCACCAGGAGGCAGCCTCGCTCCATGTCCTGGGTGTAATTAATAAACGCCTCAATTTCCAAATTCCCATCATTGTTTACAAAGCCCTCCATGGCCCCTCCCGCTCTCCCTATCTCTGTGACCTCCTCCAGCCCCTACACCCCTCCCTATCTCTGTGACCTCCTCCAGCCCCTACACCCCTCCGTATCTCTGTGACCTCCTCCAGCCCCTACATCCCTCCCTCTCTCTGTGACCTCCTCCAGCCCCTACACCCCTCCTTATCTCTGTAACCCCCTCCAGCCCCTACACCCTCCCTATCTCTGTAACCCCCTCCAGCCCCTACACCCCTCCCTATCTCTGTAACCTCCTCCAGCCCCTAAACCCCTCCCTATCTCTGTGACCTCCTCCAGCCCCTACACCCTCCCTATCTCTGTAACCCCCTCCAGCCCGTACACCCCTCCCTATCTCTGTAACCTCCTCCAGCCGCAACACCCCTCCCTATCTCTGTAACCCCCTCCAGCCCCTACACCCTCCCTATCTCTGTAACCCCCTCCAGCCCCTACACCCCTCCCTATCTCTGTAACCTCCTCCAGCCCCTAAACCCCTCCCTATCTCTGTGACCTCCTCCAGCCCCTACACCCTCCCTATCTCTGTAACCCCCTCCAGCCCGTACACCCCTCCCTATCTCTGTAACCTCCTCCAGCCGCAACACCCCTCCCTATCTCTGTAACCTCCTCCAGCCCCTACACCCCTCCCTACCTGTGTAAACTCCTCCAGCCCCTAGACCCCTCCCTATCTCTGTAACCTCCTCCAGCCCCTACACCCCTCCCTATCTCTGTAACCCCCTCCAGCCCCTACACCCCTCCCTATCTCTGTAACCTCCTCCAGCCCCTAAACCCCTCCCTATCTCTGTGACCTCCTCCAGCCCCTACACCCTCCCTATCTTTGTAACCCCCTCCAGCCCGTACACCCCTCCCTATCTCTGTAACCTCCTCCAGCCGCAACACCCCTCCCTATCTCTGTAACCTCCTCCAGCCCCTACACCCCTCCCTACCTGTGTAAACTCCTCCAGCCCCTAGACCCCTCCCTATCTCTGTAACCTCCTCCAGCCCCTACACCCCTCCCTATCTCTGTAACCCCCTCCAGCCCCTTCACCCCTCCCTATCTCTGTAACCTCCTCCAGCCCCTACACCCTCCCTATCTCTGTAACCCCCTCCAGCCCGTACACCCCTCCCTATCTCTGTAACCTCCTCCAGCCGCAACACCCCTCCCTATCTCTGTAACCTCCTCCAGCCCCTACACCCCTCCCTACCTGTGTAAACTCCTCCAGCCCCTAGACCCCTCCCTATCTCTGTAACCTCCTCCAGCCCCTACACCCCTCCTTATCTCTGCAACCCCCTCCAGCCCCTACACCCTCCCTATCTCTGTAACCCCCTCCAGCCCCTACACCCCTCCCTATCTCTGTAACCTCCTCCAGCTCCTAAACCCCTCCCTATCTCTGTGACCTCCTCCAGCCCCTACACCCTCCCTATCTCTGTAACCCCCTCCAGCCCGTACACACCTCCCTATCTCTGTAACCTCCTCCAGCCGCAACACCCCTCCCTATCTCTGTAACCTCCTCCAGCCCCTGCACCCCTCCCTACCTGTGTAAACTCCTCCAGCCCCTAGACCCCTCCCTATCTCTGTAACCTCCTCCAGCCCCTACACCCCTCCCTATCTCTGTAACCCCCTCCAGCCCCTTCACCCCTCCCTATCTCTGTAACCTCCTCCAGTCCCTACACCCCTCCCTATCTCTGTAACCGCCTCCAGCCCCTACACCCCTCCCTATCTCTGTAACCTCCTCCCGTCCCTACACCCCTCCCTATCTCTGTAACCTCCTCCAGTCCCTACACTCCTCCGTATCTCTGTAACCTCCTCCAGCCCCACAACCGCCCGAGAATTCTGGCCTCTTGAGTATCCGGCATTATAATGTTTGATAATCGGCCCGTGTGAAACGGCATGCCCCGGGTATAATTCTGGTGAATCTGCCCTGCACACCCACCAAGGCCGATAGACCCTCCCTGAGGGGCGGGGCCCAGAACTGGAGGCGGTTACTGCAGACCGGCTCTGACCAGGTCTCTGTATCGCTGACCAGATCCGTGTGATCGGCACGATGATGAGATTGTTGCATCTTCTCACTGGTGTGAGTGAGAAGTTAATGTGACGTCGCCCACTGCTGGCTGAGTCGGAACATAACAACATGAGAAATAGGAGCAGGAGTCGGCCATTCGGCCCCTCGAGCCTGCTCCGCCATTTAATACCATCATGGCTGATCCGATCATGGACTCAGCTCCATTTCCCCGCCCGCTCCCCATAACCCCTTATTCCCTGATCGGTTAAGAAACTCTTTATTTCTGTCTTAAATATATTCAGTGACCCAGCTTCCACAGCTCTCTGACTGGGCCTCCTCCTGTTCCTGTGTAACAGGCTCGAGGGGCTGAATGGGCCTCCTCCTGTTCCTGTGTAACAGGCTCGAGGGGCTGAATGGGCCTCCTCCTGTTCCTGTGTAACAGGCTCGAGGGGCTGAATGGGTCTCCTCCTGTTCCTGTGTAATAGGCTCGAGGGGCTGAATGGGTCTCCTCCTGTTCCTGTGTAACAGGCTCGAGGGGCTGAATGGGCCTCCTCCTGTTCCTGTGTAACAGGCTCGAGG
Source organism: Pristiophorus japonicus (assembly GCF_044704955.1). Lineage (NCBI taxonomy): Eukaryota > Metazoa > Chordata > Chondrichthyes > Pristiophoridae > Pristiophorus > Pristiophorus japonicus. Next base: position 804,341 of record NW_027252428.1, read on the forward strand.
GGCTGAATGGGCCTCCTCCTGTTCCTGTGTAACAGGCTCGAGGGGCTGAATGGGCCTCCTCCTGTTCCTGTGTAACAGGCTCGAGGGACTGAATGGGCCTCCTCCTGCTCCTGTGTAACAGGCTCGAGGGGCTGAATGGGCCTCCTCCTGTCTCTCTTTCTCTGTCACCCTCTCTCTTTCTCTCTCTCTCTCTCCCTCTCTCTCTTTCTCTATCTCTCTCTCTCTGTATCTCTCTCTCTCTCCCTCTCTCTCTGTGTCTCTCTCTCTCTGTATCTCTCTCTCCCTCTCTCTTGTGTCTCTGTATCTCTCTCTCTCTGTCTCTCTCTCTCCCTGTCCTCTCTCTCTCTCTCTCTCTGTGTCTCTCCCCCTCTCCCTCTCTCTGTCACTCTCTCTCTGTCTCTCTCTCTCCCTATACTCTCTCTCCCCCTCTCTCTCTCTCTCGCTCTCTCTCTCTCTCCCTCTCTGTCTCTTCCTCCCTCCCTCTCTCTCTCTGCCCCCCTCACCCCCCTCAGTCTCTGGGTTAAAGAGCACAGTCCCAGACTACTTGCAATGTCTGTGTGGGTGGAGGGAGCGATGGGCCTGGGTCCGTGTGGTTCTCCTTCCCCTGCTGCAGAGGGGGCTGATCGGCCGTGGGGTGCTGCACACGGGCCTTGCGATCTCTGTGGTTGTTTTACAGTAAATACTAATCTCGTCCACAATACGGGGGAGCCAATTTAAAACCGAGTTGAGAAGGAATTTCTTCTCCCGGAGGGTTGTGAACCTGTGGAATTCTCTGCCCAGGGAAGCAGTTGAGGCTAGCTCATTGAATGTATTCAAATCACAGGTCGATAGATTTTTAACCAAAAAGGGAATTTAGGGTTACGGGGAACGGGCGGGTAAGTGGAGCTGAGTCCACGGCCAGATCAGCCATGATCTTGTTCAATGGCGGAGCAGGCTCGAGGGGCTAGATGGCCTACTCCTGTTCCTAATTCTTATGTTCTTATGTTAGAAACATAGAAACATAGAAAATAGGTGCAGGAGTAGGCCATTCGGCCCTTCTAGCCTGCACCGCCATTCAATGAGTTCATGGCTGAACATGCAACTTCAGTACCTCATTCCTGCTTTCTCACCATACCCCTTGATCCCCCGAGTAGTAAGGACTTCATCTAACTCCTTTTTGAATATATTTAGTGAATTGGCCTCAACAACTTTCTGTGGTACAGAATTCCACAGGTTCACCACTCTCTGGGTGAAGAAATTCCTCCTCATCTCGGTCCTAAATGGCTTCCCCCTTATCCTTAGACTGTGTCCCCTGGTTCTGGACTTCCCCAACATTGGGAACATTCTTCCTCCATCTAACCTGTCTAACCCCGTCAGAATTTTAAACGGTTCTATGAGGTCCCCTCTCATTCTTCTGAACTCCAGTGAATACAAGCCCAGTTGATCCAGTCTTTCTTGATAGGTCAGTCCCGCCATCCCGGGAATCAGTCTGGTGAACCTTCGCTGCACTCCCTCAACAGCAAGAATGTCCTTCCTCAGGTTAGGAGACCAAAACTGTACACAATACTCCAGGTGTGGCCTCACCAAGGCCCTATACAATTGTAGCAACACCTCCCTGCCCTTGTACTCAAATCCCCTCGCTATGAAGGCCAACATGCCATTTGCTTTCTTAACCGCCTGCTGTACCTGCATGCCAACCTTCAATGTACCATGACACCCAGGTCTCTTTGCACCTCCCCTTTTCCTAATGTGTCACCATTCAGATAATAGTCTGTCTCTCTGTTTTTACCACCAAAGTGGATAACCTCACATTTATCCACATTATACTTCATCTGCCATGCATTTGCCCACTCATCTAACCTATCCAAGTCGCTCTGCAGCCTCATAGAATCCTCCTTGCAGCTCACACTGCCACCCAACTTAGTGTCATCCGCAAATTTGGAGATACTACATTTAATCCCCTCGTCTAAATCATTAATGTACAGTGTAAACAGCTGGGGCCCCAGCACAGAACCTTGCGGTACCCCACTAGTCACTGCCTGCCATTCTGAAAAGTCCCCATTTACTCCTACTCTTTGCTTCCTGTCTGACAACCAGTTCTCAATCCATGTCAGCACACTACCCCCAATCCCATGTGCTTTAACTTTGCACATTAATCTCTTGTGTGGGACCTTGTCGAAAGCCTTCTGAAAGTCCAAATATACCACATCAACTGGTTCTCCCTTGACCACTCTACTGGAAACATCCTCAAAAAATTCCAGAAGATTTGTCAAGCATGATTTCCCTTTCACAAATCCATGCTGACTTGGACCTATCATATTACCTCTTTCCAAATGCACTGCTATGACATCCTTAATAATTGATTCCATCATTTTACCCACTACCGATGTCAGGCTGACCGGTCTATAATTCCCTGTTTTCTCCCTCCCTCCTTTTTTAAAAAGTGGGGTTACATTGGCTACCCTCCACTCCATAGGAACTGATCCAGAGTCTATGGAATGTTGGAAAATGACTGTCAATGCATCCGCTATTTCCAAGAGAGAGAGAGACTGGGACATACTGTATCAGAGGGAGAGAGAGAGAGAGAGAGTGACTTGGACATCCTGTATCAGAGGGAGAGAGAGAGTGGGACACACTGTATCAGAGAGAGACACACACTGAGACTGGGACCCATTATCAGAGAGAGAAAGAGAGAGAGATACTGGGACACATTATCAGAGAGAGAGAGAGAGAGACTGGGACATTATCACAGAGAGAGAGAGATACTGGGACACATTATCAGAGAGAGAGAGAGAGAGACTGGGACATTATCACAGAGAGAGAGAGAGCGAGAGTGGGACACATAGTATCAGAGAGAGAAAGAGAGAGACTGTGACACATTATCAGAGAGAGAGACTGGGACATTATCAGAGAGAGAGAGAGACTGGGACATTATCAGAGAGAGAAAGAGAGAGACTGTGACACATTATCAGAGAGAGAGACTGGGACATTATCAGAAAGAGAGAGAGACTGGGACATTATCAGAGAGAGAAAGAGAGAGACTGTGACACATTATCAGAGAGAGAGACTGGGACATTATCAGAAAGAGAGAGAGACTGGGACATTATCAGAGAGAGAGACTGGGACATTATCAGAGAGAGAGAGAGACTGGGACATTATCAGAGAGAGAGACTGGGACATT
>NW_027252428.1:810000-815000 GCF_044704955.1 Pristiophorus japonicus
CTGGGACACACTATCAGAGAAAGACAGAGAGAGAGAGTGAGAGAGAGACTGAGACACATTGTATGAAAGAGAGAGAGAGACTGGGACACACTATCAGAGAAAGACAGAGAGAGAGTGAGAGAGAGACTGAGACACATTGTATGAAAGAGTGAGAGAGAGAGTGGGACACACTATCAGAGAGAGAGACTGGGACACACTGTATCAGAGAGAGAGAGAGAGACTGGGACACGCTGTATCAGAGCGAGAGAGAGAGAGACTGCGACACACTATCAGAGAGAGAGAGAGAGAGAGTGAGAGAGAGACTGAGTCACATTGTATGAAAGAGAGAGAGAGAGAGTGGGACACACTATCAGAAAGAGAGAGAGAGAGAGAGAGACTGGGACACACTTTAAGAGAGAGAGACTGGGACACTGTATCAGAGAGAGAGAGAGAGAGAGAATGGGACACATTGTATCAGAGGGAGAGAGAGAGAGAGAGAAAGACTGGGACTCACTGTATCAGAGAGAGAGAGAGAGAGACTGGAACACACTATCAGAGAGAAAGAGAGAGAGAGAGACTGAAACACATTGCACGAGAGAGAGAGAAAGACTGAGACACACTGTATCAGAGAGAGAGAGAGAGACTGAGACACATTGTATGAGAGAGACTGGTACACACTATATCAGAGAGAGAGAGAGAGAGAGTGGGGCACACTATCAGAGAGAGAGAGAGAGAGACTTGGGCATACTATCAGAGAGAGAGAGAGAGAGACTGGGTCATACTATCAGAGAAAGAGAGAGATAGAGTGAGAGAGAGACTGAGACACATTGTATGAAAGAGAGAGAGAGAGAATGGGACACACTATCAGAGAGAGAGACTGGGACACACTGTATCAGAGAGAGAGAGAGAGAGAGATTGGGACACACTATCAGGGAGAGCGAGAGAGAGACACTGGGATGCAATGTGTCAGAGAGAGAGAGAGAAAGAGAGACTGGGACACATTTTATGAGAGAGAGAGAGAGAGAGGGAGAGACTGGGGCACTATCAGAGAGAGAGAGAGAGAGACTGGGACACACTATCAGAGAAAGAGAGAGAGTGAGAGAGAGACTGAGACACATTGTATGAAAGAGAGAGAGAGAGAGTGGGACACACTATCAGAGAGAGAGACTGGGACACACTGTATCAGAGAGAGAGAGAGAGAGAGACTGGGACACTATCAGAGAGAGAGAGAGAGAGACTGGGACACACTATCAGAGAAAGAGAGAGAGTGAGAGAGAGACTGAGACACATTGTATGAAAGAGAGAGAGAGAGAGACTGGGACACACTGTCAGAGAGAGAGACTGTGACACAATATCAGAGAGAGAGAGAGAGACTGGGACATTATCAGAGAGAGAGAGAGAGACTGGGACATTATCAGAGAGAGAGAGAGAGAGACTGGGACATTTTCAGAGAGAGAGAGAGAGACTGGGACATTATCAGAGAGAGAGAGAGACTGGGACATTATCAGAGAGAGAGAGAGACTGGGACATTATCAGAGAGAGAGAGAGACTGGGACATTATCAGAGAGAGAGAGAGAGAGAGTGGGACATTATCAGAGAGAGAAAGAGAGAGACTGTGACACATTATCAGAGAGAGAGAGAGACTGGGACATTATCAGAGAGAGAGAGAGACTGGGACATTATCAGAGAGAGAGAGAGACTGGGACATTATCAGAGAGAGAGAGAGACTGGGACATTATCAGAGAGAGAGAGAGACTGGGACATTATCAGAGAGAGAGAGAGAGACTGGGACACACTATCAGAGAGAGAGAGAGACTGGGACATTATCAGAGAGAGAGAGAGAGACTGGGACACACTATCAGAGAGAGAGAGAGACTGGGACATTATCAGAGAGAGAGAGAGACTGGGACATTATCAGAGAGAGAGAGAGACTGGGACATTATCAGAGAGAGAGAGAGACTGAGACATTATCAGAGAGAGAGAGAGACTGGGACATTATCAGAGAGAGAGAGACTGGGACATTATCAGAGAGAGAGAGAGACTGGGACATTATCAGAGAGAGAGAGAGAGAGAGTGGGACACATTATCAGAGAGAGAGAGAGACTGGGACATTATCAGAGAGAGAGAGAGACTGGGACATTATCAGAGAGAGAGAGAGAGAGAGTGGGACACATTATCAGAGAGAGAGACTGGGACATTATCAGAGAGAGAGAGAGACTGGGACATTATCAGAGAGAGAGAGAGACTGGGACACATTATCAGAAAGAGAGAGAGAGAGAGAGTGGGACATTATCAGAGAGAGAGAGAGACTGGGACATTATCAGAGAGAGAGAGAGACTGGGACATTATCAGAGAGAGAGAGAGACTGGGACATTATCAGAGAGAGAGAGAGACTGGGACATTATCAGAGAGAGAGAGAGAGACTGGGACATTATCAGAGAGAGAGAGAGACTGGGACACACTATCAGAGAGAGAGAGAGAGACTGGGACATTATCAGAGAGAGAGAGAGACTGGGACATTATCAGAGAGAGAGAGAGACTGGGACATTATCAGAGAGAGAGAGAGACTGGGACATTATCAGAGAGAGAGAGAGACTGGGACATTATCAGAGAGAGAGAGAGACTGGGACATTATCAGAGAGAGAGAGAGACTGGGACATTATCAGAGAGAGAGAGAGACTGGGACATTATCAGAGAGAGAGAGAGAGACTGGGACATTATCAGAGAGAGAGAGACTGGGACATTATCAGAGAGAGAGAGAGACTGGGACATTATCAGAGAGAGAGAGACTGGGACATTATCAGAGAGAGAGAGAGACTGGGACACACTATCAGAGAGAGAGAGAGACTGGGACATTATCAGAGAGAGAGAGAGAGAGAGACTGGGACATTATCAGAGAGAGAGAGAGACTGGGACACACTATCAGAGAGAGAGAGAGAGACTGGGACATTATCAGAGAGAGAGAGAGACTGGGACATTATCAGAGAGAGAGAGAGACTGGGACACATTATCAGAGAGAGAGAGAGACTGGGACACATTATCAGAGAGAGAGAGAGAGACTGGGACATTATCAGAGAGAGAGAGAGACTGGGACATTATCAGAGAGAGAGAGAGACTGGGACACACTATCAGAGAGAGAAAGAGACTGGGACACACTATCAGATTGAGAGAGAGACTGGGACACACTATCAGAGAGAGAGACTGGGACATTATCAGAGAGAGAGAGAGAGACTGGGACATTATCAGAGAGAGAGAGAGACTGGGACACACTATCAGAGAGAGAGAGAGACTGGGACATTATCAGAGAGAGAGAGAGACTGGGACATTATCAGAGAGAGAGAGAGACTGGGACACACTATCAGAGAGAGAGACTGGGACATTATCAGAGAGAGAGAGAGAGACTGGGACATTATCAGAGAGAGAGAGAGAGACTGGGACATTATCAGAGAGAGAGAGAGACTGGGACATTATCAGAGAGAGAGAGAGACTGGGACACACTATCAGAGAGAGAGAGAGACTGGGACACACTATCAGAGAGAGAGAGAGACTGGGACATTATCAGAGAGAGAGAGAGACTGGGACACACTATCAGAGAGAGAGAGAGACTGGGACACACTATCAGAGAGAGAGACTGGGACATTATCAGAGAGAGAGAGAGACTGGGACACACTATCAGAGAGAGAGACTGGGACATTATCAGAGAGAGAGAGAGACTGGGACATTATCAGAGAGAGAGAGAGACTGGGACATTATCAGAGAGAGAGAGAGACTGGGACATTATCAGAGAGAGAGAGACTGGGACACACTATCAGAGAGAGAGAGAGACTGGGACCTTATCAGAGAGAGAGAGAGACTGGGACACACTATCAGAGAGAGAGAGAGACTGGGACATTATCAGAGAGAGAGAGAGACTGGGACATTATCAGAGAGAGAGAGAGACTGGGACACACTATCAGAGAGAGAGACTGGGACATTATCAGAGAGAGAGAGAGAGACTGGGACATTATCAGAGAGAGAGAGAGACTGGGACATTATCAGAGAGAGAGAGAGACTGGGACACACTATCAGAGAGAGAGAGAGACTGGGACACACTATCAGAGACAGAGAGAGACTGGGACATTACCAGAGAGAGAGAGAGACTGGGACACACTATCAGAGAGAGAGAGAGACTGGGACACACTATCAGAGAGAGAGACTGGGACATTATCAGAGAGAGAGAGAGACTGGGACACACTATCAGAGAGAGAGACTGGGAAATTATCAGAGAGAGAGAGAGACTGGGACATTATCAGAGAGAGAGAGACTGGGACATTATCAGAGAGAGAGAGAGACTGGGACATTATCAGAGAGAGAGAGAGACTGGGACACACTATCAGAGAGAGAGAGAGACTGGGACATTATCAGAGAGAGAGAGAGACTGGGACACACTATCAGAGAGAGAGAGAGACTGGGACATTATCAGAGAGAGAGAGAGAGACTGGGACATTATCAGAGAGAGAGAGAGACTGGGACATTATCAGAGAGAGAGACTGGGACATTATCAGAGAGAGAGAGAGACTGGGACATTATCAGAGAGAGAGAGAGACTGGGACATTATCAGAGAGAGAGAGAGACTGGGACACACTATCAGAGAGAGAGAGAGACTGGGACATTATCAGAGAGAGAGAGAGACTGGGACACACTATCAGAGAGAGAGAGAGACTGGGACATTATCAGAGAGAGAGAGAGAGAGAGACTGGGACATTATCAGAGAGAGAGAGAGACTGGGATATTATCAGAGAGAGAGACTGGGACATTATCAGAGAGAGAGAGAGACTGGGACATTATCAGAGAGAGAGAGAGACTGGGACATTATCAGAGAGAGAGAGAGACTGGGACATTATCAGAGAGAGAGAGACACTGGGACATTATCAGAGAGAGAGAGAGACTGGGACATTATCAGAGAGAGAGAGAGACTGGGACATTATCAGAGAGAGAGAGAGACTGGGACATTATCAGAGAGAGAGACTGGGACATTATCA